>NC_092160.1:10765000-10885000 GCF_045791955.1 Oncorhynchus clarkii lewisi | reverse complement strand
TTTCACCCCAGCTGCCAAACTAACCCAGATTCAGATGACCATCCTACCCATGCTAGATTTCGGAGATATAATTTATAGATCGGCAGGTAAGGGTGCTCTCAAGCGGCTAGATATTCTTTTCCATTCGGCCATCAGATTTGCCACCAATGCTCCTTATAGGACACATCACAGCACAATATACTCCTCTGTAAACTGGTCATCTCTGTATACCCGTCGCAAGACACACTGGATGATGCTTATTTATTAAACCCTCTTAGGCCTCACTCCCTCCTATCAGAGATACCTACTGCAGACCTCATCCTACACATACAACACCCGTTCTGCCAGTCACATACTGTTAAAGGTCCCCAAAGCACACACATCCCTGGGTTGCTCCTCTTTTCAGTTCGCTGCAGCTAGCAACTGGAACGAGCTGCAACAAACACTCAAACCGGACAGTTTTATCTCAATCTCTTCATTCAAAGACTCAATCATGGACACTCTTACTGACAGTTGTTGCTGCTTTGTAAGATGTATTGTTGTCTCCACCTTCTTGACCTTTGTGCTGTTGACTTTGCCCAATAATGTTTGTACCATGTTTTTGTGCTGCTACCATATTGTGTTGCTACCATGCTGTGTTGTCATGTGTTTCTGCCTTGTTATGTTGTTGTCTTTAGGTCTCTCTTTATGTAGTGTTGTGTATCTCTAGTTGTGATGTGTGTTTTGTCCTATATCTATACTGTATTTATTGTTTTAATCCCAGGCTCCCGTCCCCGCAGGAGGCCTTTTGCCTTTTGGTAGGCCGTCATTGTAAATAAGAATTTGTTCTTAACTGACTTGCCTAATTAAATAAAGGTTAAATAAAAATAAAATAATTACATAAAAAAGCTGGTTGAGAAAGTGGCAAGAAGAATATCAAAAATAAATATATATATATTGATTTGTTTAACACTCTTTTGGTTACTACATGATTTCATATGTGTTATTTCATAGTTTTGATGTCTTCACAATTTTTCTACAATGTAGAAAATAGTAAAAATAAAGAAAAACCCTGGAATGAGTAGGTGTGTCCAAACTTTTTCCTTGTACTGTATATTCTGTTGGTTCAACATAATTTAATTAAAATGACGTGGAAACAACGTTGATTCAACCTGTGTGTGCCCAGTGGGATGGCTGTACTGTGTCACCTGTGATGCGACTGTACTCGGATGATAACATGATAACTCTGTCCCCTCACCTGGGATATTAGTGGAGGAACTGTTGTTAGGTATGGTGAGGTTCCTCAGGCTGGTCAGAACACTGCTGAGCTCCCTGGACAGCAGCTCCCCCTTGAACTCTGCAGCCAGCAGACGTTCATACAGCTGGATCATAACTGGGTGGTTGGGGGGTTCATCCCCATCTACACATACACACACGCGTGTACACATACCGACAGGCACACACACACACACCCATACAGTTGCATGACAGAAAGAGATAAGAAGAGATAGAGAGAGTATAACAGTTACAAGTCCATGTTTGAAAGAGTGTATTTCAAAAAGCTCCATCGACATCAAATTTGCAAATGTATTGAGGAGTTGGGTGCAGGACAACAATAGGTATAGGCTAATCTTCCCATAGTCCCGTTCCACTGCTGTGATTTCCATGACAACCTCATTCATACCACATAGTTCCTCAAACAACAAACCCTGTGTTTTAGTTACTGGGTTACACGTCTAAAGCAGAAAAAGAATGGTGTTTCCCAGACAACAAGGAACTCACACGCTAGTGGTTTTTAAGTCATTGAATCAAAATCAGTCAAATTGTTAGTCACGTAAACAACAGGTAGACTAACCGTCAAATGCTAACTTACAGGTCCTTCCCAACAATTCAGAGAGAAATAGAAAAATAATGGAAAAATAATAACACAAAGAATAAATACACAATGAGTAAAGATAGCTTGGCTATACAGTACACATGGTACAAGTACCGGGTCGATGTGCATGGGTAAGAGGTAATTGAGGTAGATATTTACATATAGGTCTGAATAAAGTGACTAGGCAACAGGATAAATAATAAATAATAATAAACAGTAGCAGCAGCATATGTGAGGAGTCAAAAGAGTTAGTGCAAATTCGGGCAGCTATTTGATTAACTATTTAGCAGTCTTATGGCTTGGGGGTAGAAGCTGTTCAGGGTCCTGTTGGTTCCAGACTTGGTACATCAGTACCACTAGCAGCGAGAAAAGTCTGACTTGGGTGGCTGGAGTCTTTGACAATTTTTAGGGTCTTCCTTTGACACCACCTGGTATAGAGGTCCTGGATGGCAGGGAGCTCGGGCACCAGTGATGTACTGGGCCGTACGCACTACCCTCTGTAGCGCCTTACGGTCGGGTGCCCTGCAGTTGCCATATCAAGCGGTGATGCAGCCAGTCAAGAGGATCTGAAAGTCCATGCCAATATATTTCAGCCCAAAGGGGGAAGAAGAATTTGTCGTGCCTTCTTCATGACTGTGTTGTGTATGGACCATGTTAATTTCTAAGTGATTTGGACACGGAGGAACTTGAAGCTCTCTACCTGCTCCACTACAGCCCTGTCGATGTGGATAGGGGTGCGCTCGGACCTCCATTTCCTGTAGTCCCACAATCAGCTCCTTTGTCTTGCTGACGTTGAGGGAGAGTTTGTTGTCCTGGCACCACACTGCCACATCACTAAACTTCTCCCTATAGGCTGTCTCATCATTGTCAGTGATTAGGCCTACAACTGTTGTGTCGTCAGCAAACTTAATGACGGAGCTGGAGTCGTGCGCAGCCACACAGTCGTGGGTGAACAGGGTGTACAGGAGGGGACTAAACACGCACCTCTGAGGGGCCCCCATTGAGGGTCAACGTGGGAGAGGGCAGTGTGGCGAGCAATAGAGATTGTGTCATCTGTGGATCTGTTGGGGTGTTATGCAAATTGGAGTGGGTGCAGAGTGTCTGGGATGATGGTGTTGATGTGAGCCATGACCAGCCTTTCAAAGCATTTTATGGCTACAGATGTGAGTGCTATGGGGCGATAGTCATTTAGACAGGTTATCTTGGGCACAGGGACTTTGTTGGTCTGCTTGAAACACGTAGGTATTAATCAAATCAAATCAAATTTTATTTGTCACATACACATGGTTAGCAGATGTTAATGCGAGTGTAGCGAAATGCTTGTGCTTCTAGTTCCGAAAATGCAGTAATAACCAACAAGTAATCTAACTAATAATTCCAAAACTACTGTCTTATACACAGTGTAAGGGGATAAAGAATATGTACATAAAGATATATGGATGAGTGATGGTACAGAGCAGCATAGGCAATATACAGTAGATGGTATCGAGTACAGTATATACATATTAGATGAGTATGTAAACAAAGTGGCATAGTTAAAGTGGCTAGTGATACTGTATTACATAAGGATGCAGTAGATGATATAGAGTACAGTATATACGTATACATATGAGATGAATAATGTAGGGTATGTAAACATTATATTAGGTAGCATTGTTTAAAGTGGCTAGTGATATATTTTACATCATTTCCCATCAATTCCCATTATTAAAGTGGCTGGAGTTGAGTCAGTGTGTTGGCAGCAGCCACTCAATGTTAGTGGTGGCTGTTTAACAGTCTGATGGCCTTGAGATAGAAGCTGTTTTTCAGTCTCTCGGTCCCAGCTTTGATGCACCTGTACTGACCTCGCCTTCTGGATGATAGCGGGGTGAACAGGCAGTGGCTCGGGTGGTTGTTGTCCTTGATGATCTTTATGGCCTTCCCGTAACATCGGGTGGTGTAGGTGTCCTGGAGGGCAGGTAGTTTGCCCCCGGTGATGCGTTGTGCAGACCTCACTACCCTCTGGAGAGCCTTACGGTTGTGGGCGGAGCAGTTGCCGTACCAGGCGGTGATACAGCCCGCCAGGATGCTCTCGATTGTGCATCTGTAGAAGTTTGTGAGTGCTTTTGGTGACAAGCCGAATTTCTTCAGCCTCCTGAGGCTGCTGCGCCTTCTTCACAATGCTGTCTGTGTGAGTGGACCAATTCAGTTTGTCTGTGATGTGTATGCCGAGGAACTTAAAACTTGCTACCCTCTCCACTACTGTTCCATCAATGTGGATAGGGGGGTGTTCCCTCTGCTGTTTCCTGAAGTCCACAATCATCTCCTTAGTTTTGTTGACGTTGAGTGTGAGGTTATTTTCCTGACACCACACTCCGAGGGCCCTCACCTCCTCCCTGTAGGCCGTCTCGTCGTTGTTGGTAATCAAGCCTACCACTGTTGTGTCGTCCGCAAACTTGATGATTGAGTTGGAGGCGTGCGTGGCCACGCAGTCGTGGGTGAACAGGGAGTACAGGAGAGGGCTCAGAACGCACCCTTGTGGGGCCCCAGTGTTGAGGATCAGCGGGGAGGAGATGTTGTTGCCTACCCTCACCACCTGGGGGCGGCCCGTCAGGAAGTCCAGTACCCAGTTGCACAGGGCGGGGTCGAGACCCAGGGTCTCGAGCTTGATGACGAGCTTGGAGGGTACTATGGTGTTGAATGCCGAGCTGTAGTCAATGAACAGCATTCTCACATAGGTATTCCTCTTGTCCAGATGGGTTAGGGCGGTGTGCAGTGTTGTTGAGATTGCATCGTCTGTGGACCTATTTGGGCGGTAAGCAAATTGGAGTGGGTCTAGGGTGTCAGGTAGGGTGGAGGTGATATGGTCCTTGACTAGTCTCTCAAAGCACTTCATGATGACGGAAGTGAGTGCTACGGGGCGGTAGTCGTTTAGCTCAGTTACCTTAGCTTTCTTGGGAACAGGAACAATGGTGGCCCTCTTGAAGCATGTTGGAACAGCAGACTGGTATAGGGATTGATTGAATATGTTCGTAAACACACCGGCCAGCTGGTCTGCGCATGCTCTGAGGGCGCGGCTGGGGATGCCGTCTGGGCCTGCAGCCTTGCGAGGGTTAACACGTTTAAATGTTTTACTCACCTCGGCTGCAGTGAAGGAGAGTCCGCATGTTTTCGTTGCAGGCCGTGTCAGTGGCACTGTATTGTCCTCAAAGCGGGCAAAAAAGTTATTTAGTCTGCCTGGGAGCAAGACATCCTGGTCCGTGACTGGGCTGGTTTTCTTCTTGTAGTCCGTGATTGACTGTAGACCCTGCCACATACCTCTTGTGTCTGAGCCGTTGAATTGAGATTCTACTTTGTCTCTATACTGACGCTTAGCTTGTTTGATAGCCTTGCGGAGGGAATAGCTGCACTGTTTGTATTTGGTCATGTTACCAGTCACCTTGCCCTGATTAAAAGCAGTGGTTCGCGCTTTCAGTTTCACGCGAATGCTGCCATCAATCCACGGTTTCTGGTTAGGGAATGTTTTAATCGTTGCTATGGGAACGACATCTTCAACACACGTTCTAATGAACTCGCACACCGAATCAGCGTATTCGTCAATGTTGTTATCTGACGCAATACGAAACATATCCCAGTCCACGTGATGGAAGCAGTCTTGGAGTGTGGAATCAAATCAAATCAAATTTATTTATATAGCCCTTCGTACATCAGCTGATATCTCAAAGTGCTGTACAGAAACCCAGCCTAAAACCCCAAACAGCAAGCAATGCAGGTGTAGAAGCACGGTGGCTAGGAAAAACTTCCTAGAAATGTCCAAAACCTAGGAAGAAACCTAGAGAGGAACCAGGCTATGTGGGGTTGCCAGTCCTCTTCTGGCTGTGCCGGGTGGAGATTATAACAAAACATGGTCAAGATGTTCAAATGTTCATAAATGACCAGCATGGTCGAATAATAATAAGGCAGAATAGTTGAAACTGGAGCAGCAGCACAGTCAGGTGGACTGGGGACAGCAAGGAGTCATCATGTCAGGTATTCCTGGGGCATGATCCTAGGGCTCAGGTCCTCAGAGAGAGAGAAAGAAAGAGAGAATTAGAGAGAGCATATGTGGGATGGCCAGTCCTCTTCTGGCTGTGCCGGGTGGAGATTATAACAGAACATGGCCAAGATGTTCAAATGTTCATAAATGACCAGCATGGTCGAATAATAATAAGGCAGAACAGTTGAAACTGGAGCAGCAGCACAGCCAGGTGGACTGGGGACAGCAAGGAGTCATCATGTCAGGTAGTCCTGGGGCATGGTCCTAGGGCTCAGGTCCTCCGAGAGAGAGAAAGAGAGAAGGAGAGAATTAGAGAACGCACACTTAGATTCACACAGGACACCGAATAGGACAGGAGAAGTACTCCAGATATAACAAACTGACCCTAGCCCCCCGACACATAAACTACTGCAGCATAAATACTGGAGGCTGAATCAGCTTGGTCGGACCAGCGTTGGACAGACCTCAGCGTGGGAGCTTCTTGTTTTAGTTTCTGTCTGTAGGCAGGGATCAGCAAAATGGAGTTGTGGTCAGCTTTTCCGAAAGGAGAGCGGGGCAGGGCCTTATATGCGTCGCGGAAGTTAGAATAACAATGATCCAAGGTTTTTCCAGCCCTGGTTGCGCAATCGATATGTTGATACAATTTAGGGAGCCTTGTTTTCAGATTAGCCTTGTTAAAATCCCCAGCTACAATGAATGCAGCCTCAGGATGTATGGATTCCAGTTTGCAAAGAGTCAAATAAAGTTCGTTCAGAGCCATCGATGTGTCTGCTTGGGGGGGAATATATACGGCTGTGATTATAATCGAAGAGAATTATCTTGGTAGATAATGCGGTCGACATTTGATTGTGAGGAATTCTAAATCAGGTGAACAGAAGGATTTGAGTTCCTGTATGTTTCTGTGATCACACCACGTCTCGTTAGCCATAAGGCATACGCCCCCGCCCCTCTTCTTACCAGAAAGATGTTTGTTTCTGTCGGTGCGATGCGCGGAGAAACCCGCTGGCTGCCCGATAGCGTCTCTCCAGTGAGCCATGTTTCCGTGAAGCAAAGAACGTTACAGTCTCTGATGTCCCTCTGGAATGCTACCCTTGCTCGGATTTCATCAACCTTGTTGTCAAGAGACTGGACATTGGCGAGAAGAATGCTAGGGAGTGGTGCACGATGTGCCCGTCTCCGGAGTCTGACCAGAAGACCGCCTCATTTCCCTCTTTTACGGAGTCGTTTTTTTGGGTCGCCGCCGGCTGGGATCCATTCCGTTGTCCTGGTTGAAAGGCAGAACACAGGATCCGCTTTGCGAAAATCATATTCTTGGTTGTACTGATGGTGAGTTGACGCTGATCTTATATTCAGTAGTTCTTCTCGACTGTATGTAATGAAACCTAAGATGACCTGGGGTACCAATGTAAGAAATAACACGTAAAAAAACAAAAAACTGCATAGTTTCTTAGGAACACGAAGCGAGGCGGCCATCTCTGTCGGCGCCATGGCAACCAAACCCATATTACAGACTGGGTCAGGGAGAGGTTAAAAATGTCAGTGAAGACACTTTCCAGCTGGTCAGCGCATGCTCCAAATATGCATCCTGGTAAACAATGGTTCTGTGTTGCTTGCCTTGAAGCGAGCATACAAGGCATTTTGCTTGCGCACATTCAACAAGTGTCAGAGCCGGTGTAGTAGGAATCCACCTTTGTCCTGTATTGCTGCTTTGCCTGTTTCATGGCTTATCGGAGGGATTTCTTATAAGCTTCCGCATAAGTGTCCACTCCTTGAAAGCGGCAGTTTTAGCCAATAGCTCAGTGTGGATGTTGCCTGTAATCCATGGCTTCTTGTTGGGATATAAACGTACGGTCACTGTGGGGAAGAAGACGTCACAGCACTTACGAAAGAAGCCGGTGAATGATGTGGTAAACGTCTCAATGTCATCGGATGAATCCCGGAACATATTCCAGTCTGTGCTAGCAAAACAGTCCTGTAGCTTAGCATCATCGGACCACTTCCATATTGAGCATGTCACTGGTACTTCCTTTTTGAGTTTTTGCTTGTAAACTGGAACCAGGAGGATAAAGTTATGGTCAGATTTGCGAAAGGGAGAGCCTTGTATGCATTTATGTGTGTGGAGTAAAGGTGATCTATAATTTTGTCGCCTCTAGTTGCACAGGACATACTGGTAACGGATTTCAGTTTCCCTGCGTTAAAATCACCGGCCTCTGGGTGTGCCTCTGGGTGTGCAAAATAAGAATTTGTTGTTCAATATTTAGTTTGTCAATAGATTATTGGGTTTATATGTGTTGCATCCCCGGTTAAAGGAAGCAGGTTCTTTTTAGTTATTGTAAAGAGAAACTTTACATTAACATCACAAAGAGGTTTATTTCCAACATGACAGCGTATACAACATTGCCGGTTCCAAGCTGAGTCCATCTCCACCCGCTCAAAGGAAGCACACTTGAATACCTTGGCCAACAACCAATGAGGGTCTGCCAATAAAACTATGCGTATCCAATCAGATACATATTTCCAATATCACGCACTGAATACGTGCATACCATTTTAACCAGGTGTGCATAATAACATGCTGCTTATCTCTTAAACACTACAATATGCCCTGCCTTGGCATAGGCTCTGAGATTAAATAGGCAATGATGTCGTGCTCCTATCACATAGCAATAGGCCTACTGTAGCCTACCCATACTGTCAAATATTTGACATAAACTATCGGTCTATTTAATGTGTTGGCAGAATGTTTTCATCTTTAGCAGTAATTTATTCTGTATCTGGATAATGACGGTCAGTTTCTAAATGAGAAAACAGTTGCAAATTGTCGTGGACCTGTTAGCAGAACGTTTTAATTTCAACAATGTTTTATATTGACTTTTGCCTCAACCTAAATATGATGGACTGTCCAGAATTCTGAAACATTGTAGGGCAGGCTAGTCAAAGAATGCAATTACAGTACTTACACTATACAGTTCTATTTACAAGCCAGATTTCTAATTATGTTTTTTGTGCTACTTGACATTTTTTTTTATAGTACTACTGATATTAATTACTACAATGTTGGGAAAGAGCAAGCAAGAAAGACATTTCACTGTACTTGTGCACATGACAAACTTGAAACTTGATACTTAGGCATACTTCAATATAAAATATCAGCTCTTAAATTAGACTGCATAACGGTATTATAAACCATGCTGCCTATGATATTGCAAAATTTGAAATACATATATCTATTTACCAGGCTACTAGGTGCAATTAAATGAGAGATACGCATGGTTATTTGTTGTATGGGTCCTTGGGGAATATCATGGCCAGAAAAGGTGTGAATATATTCTGCATTGGTTATGAAAATAAAATAGAAAAAAGATTCCTGTGTCAAATTATTTTAGATTCTAAAAAAACAAACAGATTGTCTCTTTTCTCACTAATGGTGCATTGTTAATAATGTTTTCCTGTTTTCCTTTTTTTAGTTATTTACTTGCCAGCTTTCAATACAATAATGATTTCAATCACTAACAGATGTGCTTACACATGGTCTAAGGTTTGCAGGGAGGTGAGCACATTCTCACATGAAGATATATTTTTAAATATATGCCAACTTTTGCATTAAAACTGGCACATGCACATTTTAGGGTATATTTTGTACTCATGCAATGTTTATAAACGCGGCCCCTGGTGTTGCAAAATCATGGCAATACATCTAGATGAGAACCATTCCAATTCTAGGTAGACCTATATGATTCAATATATTTAAGCAATAAGGCCCGAGGAGGTGTGGTATATGGCTAATATACCACGGCTAAGGGCTGTTCTTATTCACGACGCAATAAGGAGTGCCGGGACACAGCCCTTAACCGTGGTATATTGGCCATATACCACAAAGCCCAGAGGTGCCTTATTGCTATTATAAACTGGTTACCAACTTAATTAGACCAGCAAAAATACATTTTTGTCATACCCGTGGTATACATTCTGATATACCAGGGCTGTCAGCCAATCAGCATTCAGGACTTGTACCACCCAATTTACAATTAAGTGATAATGCCCAAGAAGCCGGTGTTGGGCGGATATAATGGCACGGGTGTTATTGGCACCGTGCCAATATATCCTCCAAACAACGGCTTCGAGGGCATTATCACTTTCATACAATGGCTTACCAACATATTCAAATAATGATTTACATATTTTCATAAAAAATGTTATTTATTCATACTATTTCATCCTTCCACAAGATATAGTCCCGACAAAAATCTAGGGTTGCTACCCAAGCCGGCTGGTCGTTCGTTCTATCTGTTCGATTGCCAGAGACGTTCGTTCTAAATGTTCCATTGCCATACTGGCTGGAAACGTTCTTATCCCTTGCTTGCTAGAAAGCCAACTACGGCTAACTTACAGTCACGTCAAAAAGTCCAGCAAGAATAACAGCAAAGTAGCTGATTTTGCATTAGTTTAAGCTGTTTTCTAGTGACATTTATTTGGATACATCCATAACAATGAGCTAGGGCTCTGAGAGTGTGATGTCAGGAAAATAACCTCTCACTCAATGTCAACAAAACAAAGGAGATGATCATGGACTTCAGGAAACAGAGGGAGCACCCCCCCATCCACATCGACGGGACAGTAGTGGAGAAGGTGAAAAGTTTTAAGTTCATTGGCGTACATATCACTGACAAACAAATGGTCCACCCACACAGACAGTGTGGTGAAGAAGGCACAACAGAGTCTCTTCAACCTCAGGAGTCTGAAGAAATTTGGCTTGTCGCCTAAAACCCTCACACGCTTTTATAGATGCACAATTGTGAGCATCCTGTCGGGCTGTATAACCGCCTGGTATGGCAACTGCACTGCCCACAACCGCAGGGCTCTCCAGAGGGTGGTGTGGTCTGCACAACACATCACCGGGGGCAAACTACCTGCCCTCCAGGACACCTACACCACCCGATGTCACAGGAAGGCCAAAAAGATCATCAAGGACAACAACCACCCGAGCCACTGCCTGTTCACCCCGCTATCATCCAGAAGACGAGGTCAGTACAGGTGCATCAAAGCTGGGACCAAGAGACTGAAAAACAGCTTCTATCTCAAGGCCATCAGACTGTTAAATAGCCATCACTATCAGAGAGGCTGCAGCCTACATACACATACTTGAAATCACTGGCCACTTTAATAATTGAACACTATTCACTTTAATAATGTTTACATATCTTGCATTACTCTTCTTATATATATATATATATATATATACTGTATTCTACACTATCTACTGTATCTTAGTCTATGCCGCTCTGAAATTGCTCATCCATGTATTTATATATTCCTAATTCCATTCCTTTACTTAGATTTGTGTGTATTAGATATTTGTTGTGAAATTGTTAGATATTACTTGTTATAAATCGCTGCACTGTTGAACTAGAAGCATAAGCATTTAGCTACACCAGCAATAACATCTGCTAAACACGTGTATGGGATCAATAAAATTTGATTTTAATTGATGAGGTGCAATTTTTCCTGGCATAGAAAATGTGCTCACTTGTCAAGACACTGTTGTTCAGAGGAGCTAGCCGACAACACACCTAACACAATCACTTCAAACTGAAGCTGCAGAGAGTGCAAACTAGCTGCACTTCATTTCACTTGACCTTTTTTCAATTGAAAAGTCTTTGTATATATCCATAAAAATGATTCCGGACGATTTATGATTTTGATTGGCTAAGAAATGCTGCCTGCCTGTCTGTCTCATCCTGGAGATCGAATTTGAATATTAAAACAATGTTGCAAATGTCGGAGAGACTGACAGCAAGGTTTCTACAAATCTCTGCTGTTGAACACTAAATGTTAGTCTAAAAGAAATGTGAGATAATGTCTAGATGCTCTTTATAGCGGATATAAAGTTCATAAATTGCCTGGCTAGGCTGATGAGACAGCGGATTGCGCAGTCAGATGGAGTAAATAGGCATTTTCATGTCATGGATTTAGCCTGTGGTAACTTGTGGAATAGACACCGGCTGGAATGCAGTTTTAACCAATCAGCATTCAGGATTAGACCCACCCGTTGTATAATTAAGCAATAAGACATGAGGGGGTGTGGTATATGGCCAATATACCACGCCTAAGGACTGTTCTTATGCACAATGCATCGCGGAGTGCCTGGACACAGCCCCTAGCCGTGGTATATTGGCCATATACCACAAACCCCCGGGTGCTTTATTGCTATTATAAACTGTTTACCAACGTAATTGAAGCAGTAAAAATAAATGTTTTGTCATACCACGGCTGTCAGCCAATCAGCATTCAGGGCTCGGACCATCCAGTTTATAATGTTCAATTTATCACGTATTTAGCTTCCAGTATTACCATTTGAAAACAATAGAAAAATGAATTCAGTTATGTACAAGGTTTAACCTTTTGAAAAAAGTTTGTAGCCTAATACATCATAATGTAAAAAGAATAGTGTGACATGTGAGACACCTTACCATTTCCATTATGAGCGGTTAACCAGGTTAGAGAGAGAAAAGCACAAGCCAGAATACATCCAAGTTTTATATGGGTGAGCCTCATCTCATCTCTCAAACTGTCAATAGAAAACTTCCGTCTAACTTCGGTTTATGCTGAAAACAGTGCTGCCGTTCAAATGAATCCACAGGTGATAGTCCACTCAGGTTCTTCTCACGTTTACTCCATGACTGCGCCAAGGACATTCTATGATGAAAAGCCTGAAAGTCACTTCCTTATCTCTTCATAAAATAGATTGACATACATGACAACCCCTGGTTAGCCTACAACATTTCCTTGAAAAGGTGATGCGACAGTTGAGTTGCGCCTGTCTCAGCGCGGTCTCATCCCCACCTACTTGCCAATTGTGGAACTGCGTGATTTCAAAATAAAATTTTATTGGTCACATACACATGGTTAGCAGTTGTTATTGCGAGTGTAGCGAAATGCTTGGGCATCTAGTTCCGACATTGCAGCAATATCTAACAAGTAATCTAACAATTCCACAACAACTAACTAATACAAACAAATCTAAGTAAAGGGATGGAATATGAATATATACATATAAATATATGGACGAGCAAGCATAGGTAAGATGCAATATATGGTATGAAATAGAGTATATACATATGGGATGAGTAATGCAAGATATGTAAACATGATTAGTGCATTATTAAAGTGACCAGTGATCAATTTATTAAAGTGGTCAATGATTTCAAGTATGTTTGTAGGCAGCAGCCTCTCTGTGTTAGTGATGGCTGTTTTACAGTCTGATGGCCTTGAGATAGAAGCTATTTTTCAGTCTCTCGATTTGAATTTGAGTTCAACTTAGTGTCACACACTGATCGTTTTCATCTTTCTTTATGCTTGTCTCCCCCTCTAGGTGTCGCCCACCCCCATTATTCCCTGTGCATTTCTACCTGTGTTCCCTGTTTGTCTCTTGCCAGTTCTTCTTGTCTTACCAGTGTGCTTTCCAGTCTTCCTATTTTCTCAAGATTCTGTTTCCTAGTTTCCCCGGTTCTGACCATTCTGCCTGCCCTGATCCCGAGCTTGCCTCCCGTTCTATACCTGCCTGACTCTGACCCGATTACTAACCTCTGCCTGCCCCTGAGCCTGCCTGCCGTTCTGTGCCTTATTGACTCTGCCCCGGATTACGGACCTCTGCCTACCATTGACCGGTCTTTTGCCTGCCCCCCGTTTGAGTCAATAAACATCTGTGATTCTAGCCGTCTGCATCTTGGTCTTATCCTGAGTTCTGATACTTAGCAGAAGTATTTGAGTTAAGAATGCCTTGGAGATGTGCATGGGTGTTTGTCTTATCCATGTATTGAATAGTATACAGTCCTACAATAGGCCTAGTTATAACAAACATGTAGGCCAAAAGAGTCCAAGCTGCATGGACAAAAACAATGTCCAATATAACCAATTGCTTTACCACTGAGACCAGCTTTTGGTGAATCTTTAATATCACCAGTAGCGCTGATTGAAATTGGCACATTGGTTTTTAAGGACACACCTTGAATACTTCCACCCCTACCACCTCAGCACAAGTGAGCTGATATAAGACAGGTAAATTACCAACCCTGGCATTCATTGGGCATTGGGGGACGTCTGTATAACTGGATCCCGGACTTCCTGTTCGATCGAGTCATATGGGAGAGTATGGGGTCAGAATTGTCAACGTGGTTTGAAGTTGACAATGGTACTCTTCAGGAAAGTGTGATGAGTCCGGTGTTGTTCACCCTGGTCCCTGATGATATATTACATATTTAAAGAGGTAGAACAGGGAGTGTGTGTCTGCCTGTTTGCGCGCGTGCTTTACTGTGTTTGTGGATGAGGATGCGTTTCAAAACAAGCAGTCAGTATAAGAGAACACCATTTTATTAATGCAAACATTCCATCCTCAGTAGCCATATCACTGTGAACCATCCTTCACATCTTGTGACTCAACAGTGTGTGAGCTCTCCTTTTTCTCAGCGCAAAACTCTGCAGAGAGAAGAGAGGAGACATTAATGAGAACTTGGACAAGGTTTAAATGAACACAGGACTCATGCAACAGGGATCTATTCTAAACTGATGATTGACAACGTAAATGAATAATAACCTTTTTTTAAGCTTTAAAATTGCAGGCAAAATGTGGCTTCTATCAATGTAATTGTCTGCATAATTCCCAATCTCCTATATATATTATTTGGTAAATATATATATTATTTTAAATATACAGTATATATTTTAAATATATTTTTCTTCAACCCTACCACCATAATACTAAATGTTGCCTGGTGTTCTTTTGATGAATAGGTTAGGGTTAATAATGACCTGTAACTCCATCATAGGAAAACTGTGCAGGCTGAGGATACTGGAGGCATTCTGCCTGCTTCTGGAACTGTTTCAACTCGGCCTCTGGCAGTGTCCTGCTCTTCCCTGGAAATAGAAGAAGAAAGAAACTGGATGATTCTATGACTTGATTGACCAAGGTTTCCACATTTCTGTTGGGTAAATGTTGGTTCTGGCCATTGGAGGGATCTCAAAAGCACACACACACACACACACACACACACACACACACACACACACACACACACACACACACATACACCTACCAAAGATATAGAGAGATCGGATATGCACTTCGTCCATGGTGCTATTGAGGTCCATAACGAGACAGTCAGGGCAGGATAGTAGGAAGTGTCCAGTGGCAGTTATATTATTCTCTATGTAGGAAAATAAAACACAGTAACTCACAGTACTTTAACAGCCTATTTTATATCAGATCATGGATGGCCTGCCAGTCAATAATGTTTGACTTACGTGAGATTTGCCAAATGTTTTTGGAAAAGGTCATGTTGGCAGAGGAGTCAAGACATTTTCCATCACTATCAGAGGAAATTAGATAATCACTAGAAAGATATTTTTCTTAGAGCTGTAGAATGTCTATTCACATAGCATAACTACTGTGTCAAATGACATATGACGAGTGGTTAGAGATAAGGCTGTAGAGAGTTACTATCACTTACATCAAGTTTCCCTGGTTCAAAAGGACCGTCTCGGTGTGTGAAGTGGGAAGGATTTCAATCCATGAGCTGTTGGTCTTTCTCAGTAGTGCGTTGAACATCTCATGGTTTGAGAAACCCTCGATGAAGATCCACTTCCCAAAGATCTGTGGGAAAATGTATTGGTCTGTCATTTAATTTCACACATTTCCGTTTTATAGCACTATTTGTCTGTGAAGCATAGTGCCTGAGGGCAGAGGCTGTATACTGCCTATAAGTTGGAGTCAAATGCCTTTTAAACTCCATTAGATTCAATACAACACAGTTCACAAATTGGAAATCATCACTATTTCTAACACACCCCAACACCACCGTGGGCCTCTACTGAGGTCCACTCTATAGATAGGCGATGTACTCACAGTATGTTGGTCTTCCCGTGCGAGCAGTTTCACCAGATGTCCACAATCCTCTGGCGCCGGTGCTGCTGTTCCCACTGACAACAGAGCAAGGAGAGGGGCCAAGTAGAGGACACACATTGTGCAGATCAAGGTAAACTGAGCCTTCAGAGAAGTAAGACTTAGCAAGAGTAAAGTCAATGAGCTGAAACACCTTCAATATATACAGAGGTGGAGTGTTTTAAGATAATGTTTCTCCCCAAGTTATGTAATACTGAAGTTACCCAAATTGGCATGTGGTTGAACGCTAGGGTGCAGGGAAATTCCAAAACTACCCCAGTGACAGCAAGATTAAACAATTGGACCTCTACAACTGTTAATAATTTATAGTTTGTTTGGTTTGGTCAAGGACCTATAGGGCAGCACCCCAAGAGGCACGTTTTGACGGTGACTATGAACCTAATGGTGACGTTTATTGCTGTTAGTATCAAAATATAATTTAGTCGTCTGCGGTTATGGTTTAACAATGAAAACTGAAGGCAATAGAGTTGTTTTTATTTTATTTGGTCAGATAAAATGTTCTGAAATCATCAAGTGTAGGCTGTACAACAAGGTGCTATGGGATACATTTCACAGACAGACAAAGAGGTACACCAGCAGCAGATAACTGTTCATAATTCATCTGAAATGTCCAGGACAAACATTCCTCCTTTGGGGTGTAGGGACTTCTTGGTTGTGTCCCAAATTCCTAGCTTCTCCTAGCCCAACCCCTATACCACAGCCCTAAGGGTAGGCATGTGGAATGGATTGTAAGGGTGCATGGCAAACTTTGTCATAGTGGAAGGTGAGAAAGGACCTAGCACCATTGACAACAGCAGCCACAACCTGGAGGGAATGGGGGGGGGCATTGTTGAGTATTGGGACGTAGCCGTGAGATAGAAGGGGGTGAGAGGAGGACGCCGTCGAGAGTATTGGGACGTAGCCTAACATCACACAGTTATCAGGGAGAGGAGAGTCAACAGCAGGGCACATATGAACGAATTCATGCTCACGCTGCTAACTTTTGCTCCATTCAGGCAAGTGCAGGGCCAGTGCTGTAGTCCCTCTCTGTCTGTGTCTCTGTCCAGGCCATGGCCGCTCTGGCCCCCCCTCTCTTCTCTCCCCCTCTCCTCCTTCCCCCTCTCACGGAGCTCCTGTCGTCCAGTAGGGGGAGACGGAGAGCGAGAGAAGTCGTCTAGGACAGGTGCGGAAGGGTGAGGGCAGTCCAACCAATCGGTGGCCAGGGATCGAGGGTATCCTACCTCTGGGACAGAAGCTGGGTAGGGGAACTTCCAATATGAATCTCCTTTGAAGAGGTAGATGGAGCCTGAGGAAGGGATCAGACTTGGTATTTCAATGACCTTCAATATATTTCAAAACAAGTATTCTGATAACCTTTATTATAAAAAATGAAAATACCCAAATACACTGACTCAAATACATTTAAACCAGGTATTTCAAGATAGTATTTGAAAAAAGTATTTTAAAATACTTTCAAATACATATTGGTATACTATTTGGTTTTTTACAAATAACCATTCAAATATGAAAATAAAAGTACTTGTTTGGGCTGTGCATTTGAAGGTATTAAAATATACAGAAAAAAATACTAAAATACACATGTATTTGAACCCATGTCTGGAAGTGATATATAGCATGGGGCTTAATTTTTCACACATGTACAGTATTGTACATTGTGAGGTGTCTCACATATAATCTTTCACAGTCAGTCTCATAGAATCTCACAAACTCTCGTTCATCTCTCTCTCTCTCACACTCACTCTCGCTCTCACCGTCTCTCTCTGTCGTAATCCCGTTCACTCCTCCTCTGATGAGCTCGGTCCAGGTCTCACTCTCTTCTTCCTCTCCTCCTGCTTCCCCTTTTCCAATGTCCCCCCACATTGGTCCTTCCTCTGGGTCCCACATCAGGCCCTGCTCCTCCTCTCCTTCCTCTCCTCTCTTTCCTTCTGTCTCTCTCCCTTTCCTCAGTGCTGAGAGGGGGCGGGGGTAGCCCTCCTGGAGAGAGAGGTCATTGAACAGCCAAAACTGGGATTCTAAAACACAAAACAGAAAGAGGCAATAAAGAGTCTTCTCAAGGTTCAGGTTTGGTTTACAATTCATAAGGATATATGAATATGGGTGGAGAGAGAAACTAGAATCATGTTCATTTTTCTAAATTGCTAAGACACTTTTAATGACAACACATCCGCCACGCTGATCCTCAACACAGGGGCCCCTCAGGGGTGTCGTGCTTAGTCCCCTCCTGTACTCCCTGTTCACTCATGACTGCACAGCCAGCCATGACTCCAACACAATCATTAAGTTTGCCGATGACACAACAGTGGTAGGCCTGATCACCGGCAACAACAAGACAGCCTACAGGGAGGAGGTCGGAGACCTGACCATCCAGGACCTCTATACAAGGCTGTGTCAGAAGAAGGCCCTAAAAAATGTCAAAGACTCCAGCTACCCTAGTCATAGACTGTTCTCTCTGCTACCGCACGGCAAGCGGTGCCAGAGTGCCAAGTCTAGATCCAAGAGGCTTCTAAACAGCTTCTACCCCCAAGCTATTAGACTCCTGAACATCTAATCAAATGGCTACCCAGAATATTTGCATTGACCCCCCCCCCCCCCCCCACCTTATTTTACACTGCTGCTACTCTCTGTTGTTATCATCTATGCATAGTCACTTTAATAACTCTACCTACATGTACATATTACCTCAACTAACCGGTGCCCCCACACATTGACCCTGTACCGATACCCGCCTGTGTTTGGTCTCGCTATAATTATTTTACTGCTGCTCTCTTTTGTTACTTTTATTTCTTATTCTTACTCATATTTTGAGAACTTGTGTTGGAGGGCCAGTAGCAGGCACCGTTTCCTCTGGACTAAAAAAATATCCCAATCCCCCAGGGCATTGATTGGGGACATTGCCCTGTATAGGGTGCTATCTTTCGGATGGGACGTTAAACGGCTGTCCTGACTCTCTGTGGCCACTAAAGATCCCATGGCACTTATCATAAGAATAGGGGTGTTAACCCTGGTGTCCAAGCTAAATTCCCAATCTGGCCCTCATAAAATCATGGTCACCTAATCATCCCCAGTTACAATTGGCTCATTCATCACCCCCTCCTCTCCCATGTAACTATTCCCCAAGTCATTGCTGTAAATGAGAATGTGTTCTCAGTCACTTTCCATGTAAAGTAAGGGTAAAAAAAAACATGTTAGGATGTGTTGTAGTCAGTATTTATTGGGCCATTGTGTAACGATTGATTGAAATAATCAATCAAATGTGTTTATAAAGCCCTTCTTACATCAGCTGATGTCACAAAGTGCTGTACAGAAACACAACCTAAAACCCCGAACAGCAAGCAACGCAGGTGTAGACTTTTCAATTAATAACTTTTCATGACATAACAGGCTGTATATTTTGAAGGAGGTAGTTCATCTTGTGTATCTAATGTATTTAATGATTTGAGTGTCATTTTGACAAATGTGCTCAAGCAACCGAGAAACTTTAACAGTTTAGTCAGTTGAGTAGCACTAATTCTCCTTTGTTGATAATGCGTCACTGATGCATTGAGATGCTATGTGGAGTAGAATAATCAGACGAATCTGAGGTCAGTTTATAATTTCCCTTCTAAATGGTTAAGGTTAGGAGTCAGGAATGGAATGCTGATCCTAGATCTTTGGTTTAGGGCAAATTCTACCCAGAGCTATCTGTGTGGAGGTCTACTGTGTGGGGTGGCTGGGGTCAGAGGTTGCCTACCAGTGATGAAGATGATGGCGTGGTCCAAGTGTCTCTCCAACACAGCCTGCAGAGGGGGCAGGTTAGGGGGCAGACCCCCCCACAGCCTCCTCACCGAGGCCCCCCGGCCCGACACCAGCCCCCCAGTACTGACCCGCCACATACTCAGCCCTGCCAGAGAGGGAGGTTGGTAAGGAGGTGACAGATGAGAAAGGGGGAAAAAATAATGTAGAGTGTGAACGAGGGCGGGAGCGAGGTGAGGAACAGAGAGGAGGAAGGCACGGTAGGAAAGGTACAACGAGAGAAATTAGGATGAAGAAAGGGGTGAAGAAAGAATGAAAAGAGGTGAGACAGAGAGTTCAGTACACAGCCCTGTAATCGTGGATATATCCACCGGGGGGCGATGATGCCAGTAGAATAATGAGGGAACCTGGGGACAATAGTCACAGCAGAACCCAACCAATAGGCAGCCTACCTACACCACACTCACCTTTAAAGAAGAACGTCTCTCCCCTAATGTTGGCCACTGCATCAAAGCTAGTGTTACAGCGGTCTACAGAATGTCTGAAAGAGAAGGAGAGAGCATCAGAGAGGGCAGGAGTGAAATGGAGGGAAGGAGGGAAGGCCAAGAGAGTATTATTTGTTGAGTGGCTAACCCTTATCCTCTTTTGTTTCCCTGTCTGTGTCCTTGTGTCTAAAGTTTGTCAGTACCTGTGTCTGTGTCGGTGTCCGTGCCTGTCGCGATGCCGCAGCTGAGGTTCAGGCGCCAACCGGGGAACGTCTGTGACCATGAGACGATTTCTATTACCTGCAAACACAACACCGTCGTTTCAGAACCAATCACACACACACATATACACACACAGACAGATAAACACACACAGAGACTGACCGTAGAGCCTGGTGATGTGCTCCAGGTCGTGGGGGCCCAGGCGGTAGTGTAGAGGATCTCCTACGGGGCTCTGGTAGTAGGGTCTCATCACAGAGCGCCTGGCAGACGAGTGGGACAAACCCAGGGCATGGCCAAACTCATGCACCAGGACCGTGAACAGGTCAGTGCCCTCAGAGGCTGGGGTGAGGTGGGAGAGGGGGGTTGGTTCAGGTTAGGGCGATTGTTAGTAGTGTGTTGACTGCGTCCATAACATTCTCCAAATTGAAAACTTACATCCAAACCCATTTCTATTGTGAACCTCAGGGGAGACTCAAACTTAAATTCCACCTACCTTACCAGAGGGCTATCAGTGCAATATGAATACCTTCCCTTAACTTTCAGATCTACTGTTGATTTGGATAGGGACCTTGAATCCCCCTGTACCTCTTTCTGATGTCTCTGGGTCTTTTTGTTGTCACTCACCTGGCTGGCGGAACGCCCACTCCTCCTCAGCATCCAGGTGTACTCCGCCCGCTCTAGCAGGGTCAGAGGGGAAAAAGGCGTGGCCAACAGCTCCCCCTGCCCCATCGAAGGGGTATCTGTCACCATGGAAACCGTGGAGGAAGTCCACCTGCATGTCTGCCCCTTCTGAGCCTCCCACCTGGTAACAGGATAAACATGAAGTGAGGTCAGAGAGAGAGAGAGAGAGAGAGAGAGAGAGAGAGAGAGAGAGAGAGAGAGAGAGAGAGAGAGAGAGAGAGAGAGAGAGAGAGAGAGAGTGAGAGAGAGCGAGAGAGAGAGAGAGAGAGAGAGGAGAAGCGAGAGAGAGAGAGAGAGAGAGAGAGAGAGAGAGAGAGAGAGAGAGAGAGAGAAAGAGGGGGTAATCTTTGTATTCAACTAACACATCCAGGGAAAGAGACTGACCTCGTGGAACTCCAGTGGGGTTGGGTCCGCCCACACCCTCAGGGCGTAAAACACCAGGGAGCGAATCGTCTCACGGGAGAGGGAGGAGGAGGTGGGGTATGAACGCAACCTAGGGAGAATTAGAGATGTATTGAGAATGAAAGTGACAATGGGTTGATTAGTGAGATACAGAGATGAATGAGGAATGAGGAATTGTGAGCAGTAGTTTAATGAACCTCCAGTTGATGTTTCTTCCTGTCCATGTGGTCACAGCCCTCTTTCTCCTCAGGCTCTGCCCCTCCTGGAGCTGATTGGCCAGTGGTTTTGGCTCCTCCCCTTCATCTGGCAGTGAACATCGTGGGGCTCGCATCAGAGCCAGTGTCTCCTCATCTGAGAGAGGACAGAGAGAGAGGAGGTCAACAATAGGTCAGCAACACAGGAATGAGAGAGAGAGAGAGAGAAAGCCAGATCGGGAGAGAAAAAGAGACAGAGACGGAGGAGTGAGAGAGACAGCAACACAGAGAGGATGGATATAATCAACCTAATTTTCTCAACCCTATTTCTATTTTCTCACCTGCAACTCCTGTATCCTCGAGGCCTGCGAACCTCTGCATGGCTCTAACAGCATGAGTGACAGCTGTCCAGGCCTGTAGCTGTCCAGTAGAGCGGTCTGAAGGCGGGAGGTAGCCATACCTGGTCAGCCAATCCTGGGACAGGAAACAGAGGCATTGCATTGAGAGGCATTATAGTAGGTCAGTCCTAAAACGTCACTTGTGCTGCTTAGAGACATATGTTGAGAAGCAGAAGTCGACGTTTTGAGAGGGAAAGAGATGACTAAGCTAAGTGAAGATTAGATAAGTGAAAATCAGCGTTTGACTGCTCTTCAAAGTGTGTCTATGTACAGTATCTAGACTAATCCTGTGAAGGTACAGCTCCAAGTCCATGTGAGCCCAGTTTCACAATGAAACATATAGGCTCAACACTCTGGCCTTGCAGGCAAAGTGAAAAAAATGTATGATACAAAATCAGATAAGGCAAATGATTTATCACTTTGGTAGTGAATTTGTTTTCACATTTTTTTGTATTCACTATTTCACTTTCTTTTTTTTCTTTTTTTTTTACTATTTTCACTTCAAAGGCCATCATAAATCTTAGCAATTTGCTGAAATAAATAATCCATGCTGGATGAATAATAAAATAGCCCTAGGGTATTGTACTCCTCTGCATTTTTCCTCACCACCAGTCCAGTGCTTTGTTCGTCAGTTGGGGTAACAGGAGCAGAGGAGGTGGATGCTGTTGTGTCCGTTGGGGCAACTGTCGAGCCCTGGATCCCGGCCACGGACACGGTTTGCGTGCACGCGCACAGCAGGAGAAAACTCCACACTGCTGCCTTCATCCCGCTGGCGCTCGCATATTCCAATGAAACTCGCAAAACAAAATGGGAGGGAACATTTATCGCTTTAGGTCAGTTCATCCAGGCGAGGGGTCCGGGTCTCCGAAGCGTCATCCGTCCTTCATGGTCGGGTTGACGTGAGGAGTGTAGATAAGCTGTGACAGGACCAGTGCTTCTCGAGACGTTTTGGCACTACTGGTAAAACGCTCTGGAGATGGGAAAGCACCGATTTACATGTTAGTTTTCTGCTGTTGTTGCCAAAGAAAACTTTCATGCTATCATTACATTACACACTTTATGTTAAAGGCTTTCAATGGCCTTAAAACGCTTGGCCTTTGCACTATATGTCGCAAATCCTTTAAACATGCAGAGGTATATACATTATCATAATAGCCCAGCAGTGTATCACAACGAAGCTGTATAGCCTAGTTTTTTACTCAGCATAAAAATGAGTAAATCTCTGTTATCATTGAGAAAATTGAAATATGTAGCCTAAATAATGCAAAGATACAATATTATTCTGAAAATAATGGTGAATGAAAACGTCAATGAAGATAGTCAGTAGATGTAGGCTATATAGTTGAAGTCTGAAGTTTACATACACCTTAGCCAAATACATTTAAACTCAGTTTTTCACAATTCCTGACATTTAATCCTAGAAAAAAGTCCCTGTTTTAGGTCAGTTAGGACCAACACTTTACTTTAAGAATGTGAAATGTCAGAATAATAGTAGAGAGAATGATTTATTTCAGCTTGTATTTATTTCATCACATTTCCAGTGGGTCAGAAGTTTACATACACTCAATTAGTATTTGGTAGCATTGCCTTTAGATTGTTTAACTTGGGTCAAACGTTTCAGGTAGCCTTCCACAAGCTTCCCACAATAAGTTGGGTGAATTTTGGCCCATTCTTCCTGACAGAGCTGGTGTAACTAAGTCAGGTTTGTCGGCCTCCTTGCTCGCACATGCTTTTTCAGTTCTGCCCACAAATTTTCAATAGGATTGAGGTCAGGGCTTTGTGATGGCCACTCCAATATCTTGACTTTGTTGTCCTTAAGCCATTTTTCCACAACTCTGGAAGTATGCTTGGGGTCATTGTCCATTTGAGAACAAGCTTTAACTGATGTCTTGAGATGTTGCTTCAATATATCCACATCATTTTCTTTCCTCATGATGCCATCCATTTTGTGAAGTGCACCAGTCCCTCCTGCAGCAAAGCACCCCCACAACACCCCCGTGCTTCACGGTTGGGATGGTGTTCTTCGGCTTGCAAGCCTCCCCCTTTTTCCTCAAAACATAACGATGGTCATTATGACCGAACAGGTCTATTGCTGTTTCATCAGATCAGAGTACATTTCTCCAAAAAGTATGATCTTTCTCCCCATGTGCAGTTGCAAACTATAGTCTGGCTTTTTTTATGGTGGTTTTGGAGCAGCGGCCCTACTGAGGTTATGTCGATATAGGACTCGTTTTACTGTGGATATAGATACTTTGTACCTGTTTCCTCCAGCATCTTCACAAGGTCCTTTGCTGTTGTTCTGGGATTGATTTGCACTTTTCGCACCAAAGTACGTTTATCTCTAGGAGACAGAACGCTTCCCCATCCTGAGCAGTATGACGGCTGCCTGGTGTTGGGGAATAATCAGAATTGGTTGGTAACATAGGTAAGATGTTTTATATTCATCATAAAGTTACTTCTCATCAGAATGTTATTTTTATATAATACTGTGGCGGGGTTGCAGTATCTGTTCTATGTCAAGACTAAGTTGCTTGGGCCGGAGAGAGGGGAGAGGTCAAGCGTGTATCTCTTGGCTCCACAATGTCTGTGTGCCAGTCAGTGTGTCTCTGTGATCTTGTCAAGATAGGATGGATTTGATATATGCCTGTTGATATGGAGGATTGGTTTATGGTTCTGAGTTTGAGAAAATAACATAGTTTAGGAGACAAAGCTGAACGATAAATTATGCCTATGCTGTCTCACTATGTGTCTTTGCTATAAAGGATCTCAGTTGAAATGTGTGAGGGACTCTCAGAGAATTCATTGATAGACACTGAATTGATCTGAGAGTCACAGGGTTGTGATAGAGCTCATATAATTAAAGATGGACTTTGTGATAACTAACTCTGACTTGTGTGTGGTTTGCTCTCATGATTTGGTAAATAGAGGAAATTGTGTTTACGCTTGCATACTATTGTTTGTACAGAGGAACATGGTACTTTCAGGAGTTTGGAAATTGCTCCCAAGGATGAACCCGACTAGTGGAGGTCTACAATTTTTTTTCTGAGGTCTTGGCTGATTTCTTTTGATTTCCCCATGATGTCAAGCAAAGAGGCACTGAGTTTGAAGGTAGGCCTTGAAGTACATCCACAGGTACACCTCCAATTGACTCAAATTATATCAATTTGCCTATCAGAAGCTTCTAAAGCCATGACATCATTTTCTGGAATTGTCCAAGCTGTTTAAAAGGCACAGTCAATTTAGTGTATGTAAACTTCTGACCCACTGGAATTGTGATACAGTGAATTATAAGTGAAATAATCTGTCTGTAAACAATTGTTGGAAAAATGACTTGTGTCATGCACAAAGTAGATGTCCTAACCGACTTGCCAAAACAATAGTTTGTTAACAAGACATTTGTGGAGTGGTTGAAAAATGAGTTTTAATGACTCCAACCTAAGTGTATGTAAACTTCCGACCTCAACTGTGCATGTTCAATAGGCAGATGAATCAATAAATATCTAATCAGGAGATGGAAGATCATTTAACATAAAATAAGTAGGGGAGGGTTGTGTTAGTGTGCACAAGAAGACACTCGACTTAAATGCAGAAGGAAAGTGGATGGGATGGGTGTAAGGGGGCTGAGAAGAATGTGGTGCTTTAATTGAATTAGCTGGTGTCATTTAGTTAAAGGATGGGGGCAAAGAGGGCGGGATGGATGGAGGGATATAGCGATGCTGGAGGACAGTTGTAAAGTAATGAGATAAAGTGGAATGGGGGTTCAGTCCTTTTCTCAAGGGACAGATAGAAGGAGAAAGGGAGGAAATAAAAGCTGCGGTGTCTCGGCCTTTGTTTCAAGGTTGAAGGGAGATAATAAAGGGATGAGAGAGAGAGAGACAGAGGGAAGGTAGGATATACAGAAAGAAAGAAAGAAAATAAGTAGGGAGGCATGTTGTGGTTGAGTCATGAAAGGGCAGTGAGGGTCATTGGGTGTTAATGAATGGATTCTTTAATTATGTTGGGTTCTAAACACGCACTCTGGACTTGGACCCAGCATCTGGTCCAGTGCATGTGCATCACACACAATTGGTTCTAACACCCTCTGTCAGACAATATGGCAAAGAAACACATGAGCTAAAAATAATATTCTGTACATGCTAATATACATACTGCTAGTCTACTAATGAAGAGAGGGTGAGAAACATATAATACCAGTTAATGCTAAATACACCGATACTGGAAACATAACAAACTAGTGCATACACAGAAACACAGTGTGTACACACATACGACAGTTAATGATTGACAGAGCAGCATTAGGCAGAACAAGATAAAATGCAGTTTATCCTATGCTTACCAGCTCTTCTTCCCGGACTTTTATGTCCTTCTTTCTCTTGCACTCTCTCTTCTCTCACTCGCACTCAATCTGAACAGATGTGTCCCTCTCTCCCTCTCTCATCCCTCATGCTAACCCAACCCCCCCCCCCCACCCCTCAATTTTCTGAGCTCTCACAATAGTTTCCTCCATACAGCCCCCACCACCCCTACATCAAAATCTGTGTGCGTGTGTTTGTACGTGTGGTGTGTATCAATGGAGATAAAGCCTTTTTCCATCCCGTAAGAAGATTGACAGTTTCCCTTGCTCTCTCTATCACTCACTCACACCATATGGCTGCCAGTGCTTTCCAACTGTACAGCTCCTAATCAATGGTGAGAAGTTCCTATGTAGCCTAGAGCAAATTCAATATGAAAACCACATTCTGAATGAATCCATGTTTTTAAAGTAAAACAATTAGGCTCAGAAACATGTTTGGCACTGCGTATACAAATGTATTGTATGTGTAACTAAAGCCTCTCCCTGTTGGATTAGTGAGAACGAGACAGCGTAGATTGTGTGTGAGTGTGTGTGTGTCTGTGTGTGTGTGTCCACATGTTTGACTGTGTGTAGTGAGGGGGGGGGGGGGGGTTAGTAACATTTTGATGAAATCCTCTTAACGACAGGATTAAAAAAATTAAAGACAAAAATTTGAACAGATCTCGCTCTCTATTTCACTCGTTGGCCCTCTGTCTCTGTCTCTCTATTTCTCTCTCACTCACTCCCTCTCTCTTGCCCTCTACAGGGGTATTATTGAAGCCAACTGACCTCCTTCTGGAAATAATACTGATTAAGACAGACAATTCCAAAGACAATCACCAAACAGTAAGAGAGAAATAATATATACCAGACGCTTTTATCCAAAGCGATTTACAGTCATGCATGTGTAGCAGTGTGATGTTGTTCCCCTAGATTATGCACCAAGTTGCACACAAGGACCAATTCAAATATGCCAGGTCAAGAGGGGATGCTAATAGTTTGATAATAATAATAATAATTCAGTGTATTTTTTAAATGTAATTACAGCTGCATAGCTAATGTTTTTCTTTGGTGTACAAACACTTTTTTATATCAATATTGTGCATACATGTGATTGTAAAAGTTTTGTATATTTTGGTTTGGTCCATCGCGGGTTATCTGTATTTCCGTACCCCCTTATTGTTCTCTTTTGCCTGACCTTCGGCTAGCAAGGTGCCTGAGAGCTAGGACTGTGCCAAGGGTTAACATAATGTGTGTCGTCTCTTCGTGTGCAGAGCAAATAAAAATAATTCAACTAGCAGACCTTCCGTTGTGGCAGCGTCCTAATTAAAAGAACGAACCACGCTACAAACTGGTGCCGCGACCTGCCGACTGGTCAGCTCAAGCCGACCACCGGAGCTGTGCATTGCTATAAGTGAATTGATACTGTAAATAGTGAAGGTGAATGTAGCATATTCACTAGATAAGGGAATTTGTGTTTATTTGCTTGTTTTGAAGGAATTTGTTTATTGCATTTTTTGGGGGTATTTGTCTGCAGTAAATGACATTGTATTTTAGTGCTCTATTGAGCCATGGAAGATTCTCAAGTCCATAAAATGAGTTATGCTGGGGATTTTAGTGTGGGTAGAGGGAGGGATGTCCTTGAATTTACACCATTTGTACAGTCAGCTCCTGGGAGTAGAGTGTTTGCTAGTCCTGAGTTTACAAGCACTGGGAGGGGTAGGCTGTTTACTCCACCTGACCAGGGTATCCCTCCTCTGTCTCTTGATGTACCATCATCCCCAGTCCTCAGTAAAAATGTGATACTTCCAAGTCAGTTTAGTGACCTTATTAAGCAGATTGGTTCAGAGATAGGAGAACCTATCAGAGTTTACTGCAGCCTGGGACTTCGAGTCTTTGTCCTGCCCGTTCCCCTCAACAACCCCAGCAGTTTCCCCTGTCTGAGCAATGTGGGTCAACTTTTATTGATGCATCCAAGCTGAATCTGGTTGTGAAGTCAGATGTCAGTGCTACACCTTTCTTTAGGGGTGATGGCTCAGGTAAGTACTCTGTCCTGGAGTGGGAGGAGCTGATGGGAGTCTACCTAGAGAAGAGGGGTTGCACTGGGTCTGAGAATGTTGTTACGCATCCAGACTTTGGGCACGGGATGTGACCAAAGTCTGGATGCGTAACAACCCTGTTGTCACAGATGTTAAGGCAGTGTTCAGTGTTCTCAAGCAACACTTTGGGGATACTGTCTGCTCAGGTATGCCATTAGCTGATTTCTACTCAATCAAACCATATGCTAATGAGGGCCCACTAGATTTCTGGATTAGGCTTAACAAAGCTGCAGAGGCAGCTGAACAGTACCTTGTAAGTGAGGGTAGGTCCTTGCCCAATCAGTGCTCAGAGTTGGCAGCCACGCAACTGTCCTGATAAAGAGTTGCAATGCAAACCCCTTCAAACCCCAAATGCAAACCCCTTCGTGACTGGACAGCCAATGAGGTATAGGATCGTTTGGATGAACTGTTAAGGGAGCGTAAAGTATGTAGAACACAACTTTCACAGCAGGTGGCTGCCGTCTTTGACTCCCCCCAGGAGGAAGTGGATCCTGCAGACCTAATGTGTAATCTTTTTCTCGATGTGGCCGTGAACCAGAACAGGCCCCATCTGTATCTGAGGGTGGGACATTAGAGAAAGTTTTGTGTATGTTAGAGAAGGCTCTTGTCAGCAATACTCAGTCTGTGAACAGAGGGCCCCGTAAACAGTTCCCCAAACGTCAGCGTGAGTGCGCTGTCTGTGGAAGCACTAATCACTGGACCAAAGCTCACTGTCAGATGCACCAGCTGTGTTTCAAGTGCTTCTCTCCAGGCCACATGAGCTTTGACTGTAGTGAGACTGGGAAGCGAAAGAGCCCTGGATGTGGACAGACGGGCAGGTCTCAGGAAAACTAGAACGCCTCCATTCTGAGGAGGGCAATGTGAGGCAGTCTAATTTTTCCTCCACTGATGATGATATCAATGAGAATGACTCATTTAGTTTTGGTACAGGATAAAGTTGAGCTGAAGGGGATGTTAGATAGTGGGTCCATGGCTACTACTCGGCGCGCAGATATTGTACCTTGGTTGAGGGAGGCGGGAGTGATAGAGGGGAACTTTCTAGCTCCTTCAGACATCATCCTGGTGGGTTGTGGTGGGACACAAACTAGCCCAGTGGGCATGTGTGACTTAAAAATACAGCTTTATGGCTTCAGTTATGTCGTCCCAGTGCTTATTGTAGATGGGCAGGTTGATGAACTCATTGTGGGCACTAACGTGTTGAAGTCTCTGATTAGACAGTTCAAATCGAATGCTACTGGCAGGTGGTGGGTACGCCAGGTCCCTCTGGCCAGTGTGATGACAGCTACTGGCGGGTGGTGGGTACGCCAGGTCCTTCTGGCCAGTGTGATGACAGCTACGGGCGGGTGGTGGGTATGCCAGGTCCTTCTGGCCAGTGTGATGACAGCTACTGGCGGGTGGTGGGTACGCCAGGTCCTTCTGGCCAGTGTGATGACAGCTACGGGCGGGTGGTGGGTACGCCAGGTCCTTCTGGCCAGTGTGATGACAGCCACTTCCTGTGTCTCCTATCAAATCTGGAGAGATGGAGAGGAGACTCCATCCAAGATAAAGCGGGCACCATTAAGTTGAAGAGAGCAGTAAAGCTCCAACCCATGAGTGAGCATCTGGTGTGGGGCCGCCTACCCCCAAAGACAAAACTCTCTGTGGGCAGTACTGTTGTTGAGCCCAGACCGTCTCGTTGTGTGAATCGACACATATTAGTAGGGAGAGTAGTTACACCTCTGTGGGGGGATGGATGGCTCCCTGTGAAGATTATGAATCCAACAACTTCGCCAGTTACCCTGAGACGAAATGCTAAAGTGGCAGATGTGTACCCTTGCATTGCATTGGAGGATTTTGATGATGTCAAGCAGCAAGCAGCTCACCAGAACTTGGCAAAAGTGCAATGTGACTGCTCACATGGCAGTCTTACAGCTAAGAGTTCAGTTGGGGGCAGTGTAGTTAATGGCAACAGTACACTGAGCAATCTTGGACTTCAAGGCCTGTCTGTTGAGGAGTGTCCAGTTTCACTGTTCTGGAAAGACAAACTTGTCGGTTTAATTGAAAAGTATGACACAGTGTTCTCTAGACATAGCCTGGATTGTGGAGAGGCAAAAGAGTTCTGCCATCGCATACGCTGACTGATGATCGCCCATTTAGATTACCCTATCGTAGGCTTTCTCCAGCTCATTACCAAAAACCGACTGACAAGAATTCCATATGATGTCCTGCTGGAGGAAGCCAGAGGTCTTCGAGTGGATGATGTCCAAGACATGTTCCGTCTCTCCTGTGAGCAGCCAGAGGCTGGCTGTAGAACGTCTATGGCTCCTGGGAGTGAGTTGAGTAGAGCTGGTGATGATGTCAGCGGGTTGGTTTCCTGTGAAGAGGTGTCTGCTGTCCTCCATGCCCATTGCCGATGGGATGATGGTGTCACAGTGAGGGCAGTTTCACATGTGCAGCACCTTGAGAAGTTGATGTCCATGGGTCAGAGCCCTTTACCTGTCCTTACACACAAGGAGTTGTATGATAACCAGTCACTGGATCCTATCATCAGCAGAGTTATGCTCTTCGTAGAGCGTGTCTTTGAAGCTAAAGAAACAGTTTATACTCTAAGACAGTGGAGAAAACTCACCACGAAGTTAGGGATTCTGTATCGTGCATTTATGGGTTCGCTGATTGTATCCATTCTGACAGGGGTGCTAACTTTGAGAGTTCACTTATTGCAGAATTGCTTCAGTTATCTAATGTTGAAAAGTCCCACATCACACCTTATCATCCCATGCGTAACGGTCAAGCAGAACGTCTGAATCGCACACTGGGTGGGATGATTAGAGCTCTGCCAGCTAGATCCAAGGCTAAATGGCCTCAGATGTTGAACACATTGACATTCTCCTATAACTGCACTGTTCACGAGACTACTGGGTTTCCACCCTTCTTCATGATGTTCGGACGCACCCATAGGTTGCCGGTAGATGTTATGTTTGAAAGTGTGCTGTTGGATGGGGACACAGTAGATGTGGATAAGTATGTCCAGTCTCTGGGTGAAGATCTGAGAGAGACCATGACATTGGCCCAGCAGCATGCCAGTAAGCAACAAAAGAGACAAGCCGAGGTCTACAACAGACGGTCTAAGGGTCACTCGGTGCAGAAGGGAGACAGAGTTCTACTTGCTAACAAGGGGGAGAGGGGCAAGAAGAAACTGGCTGATCGCTGGGAGAGTGTGGTGTACATAGTGGTTAAGAAGAACAGCTCACTGAACACATATCATATCCAACACCCTACCACTGGACGCATCAAAACTGTGCATAGGAACCTGATTATGCCAGTCAACTTTCTGCCTTTGCCTTCGTGGGAGGAACCTGAGGGTCACGGATCTCTATCGAGTGGTGACGTGAACCTCTGAGATGTCTGCAGAGTCCAGCCAAATGGATGGGAGTGACGCCAGGACTGTCCACTGGGTAGCAGGCCTTCCTGAGTCTTCTGGGAGGATACTCCAAGAGGATGGTGAAGTCCCAGCTGATGGAAGTGAGGTGGAACAACCGTATGAAGTCCCCTTAAGTGAGGTGTGCTCAGCGGAAGTGGACCAGAGAGATATCCCCGAAGCCTACAAGAGTTATGATTGCGAAACTCCATTCAGTGTGGATGATGCTGTGACAGATGATGTTACCTTGGTTGAAGATGCTTCGTCAGTGTGGTCTGTGACAATCTACCAGGATTCTGATCAGTCGTCTGGCACTACTAGTGTTGAGTCGGTAACTGAAAGTGTGCTGGCTCCAGATATGCAGATCTGTAATACTCCCCAATACCCCCCATGTGGGTCTAGAATTAAGGGACTACACTGGGTTACTCTGTGAAATGTATTTTTTCTTTCTTTGCTTTGTTACCTTCGAGGTAATGTGTTTTGTGCCTATAATCTAGTGTAAAACAGTGGGGATGAATGTAGCAGTGTGATGTTGTTCCCCTAGATTATGCACCAAGTTGCACACAAGGACCAATTCAAATATGCCAGGTCAAGAGGGGATGTTAATAATTTGATAATAATAATAATAATTCAGTGTATTTTTTAAATTTAATTGCAGCTGCATAGCTAATGTTTTTCTTTGGTGTACAAACACTTTTTCATATCAATATTGTGCATACATGTGATTGTAAAAGTTTTGTATATTTTGGTTTGGTCCATCGCGGGTTATCTGTATTTCCGTACCCCCTTATTGTTCTCTTTTGCCTGACCTTCGGCTAGCAAGGTGCCTGAGAGCTAGGACTGTGCCAAGGGTTAACATAATGTGTGTCGTCTCTTCGTGTGCAGAGCAAATAAAAATAATTCCACTAGCAGACCTTCAGTTGTGGCAGCGTCCTAATTAAAAGTACACAACGCAGAACGAACCACGCTACAGATGCATACATATGGGTGTCCCAGGAATCAAACCCACTACCATGGCATTACAAGCACCATGCTCTACCAACTGAGCTACAAAGTGATACAGAGACAAAAGTAAGTAGATCTGAGTAACAATGCAGGAGAGGAGGGCTAGAGAACAGAGTACTTTTCCAGATGCACCAGTAGAGATGCACCGTCTCTCTTTCTCCTTCATTCTCTCTGTCTCAGGGGAAAATGTATGATTGAAAAAACATGCATAGATAGGACTCCCTTTTTTATCTACAAGGAAACTTGATCCCCCTGATCTTTCACCATAACCTGTCAAAGCAGAGACAAAAATGGATAAAACGCAGCAAAATTATCACCACCACTCTTTGTTTAAATCCCTCATTCTGAACCTCAGCCACTCAACACAACAACACCAACGTCACCCCATTAGTCTGTGGTTTAACTCCACTGACAATATTCAAATTCCTTTAATCTATAGAGTTTGCTGCCAAACTAAAAAAATATAGTAAAATAGTTAACCCTGCTGTCTTGACAACGGGGCCGACCATAAGTGTATGTGGTGGTTGGGCGGGGTCAAAGGTGATGTGTGGAGGGGGAGATGGTTAATTCATGGAGGCTGTATTTTTGGACCCCTGAAACAGGCAAGGGGGTATAAGATTGAATGTGTGAATGGGGTAGCGTGTCTGGGAATCTGTGAATGCCCAAATCGTGGGGCTGAACTTATGGTTCCTCAGGCAACTGAGATCATTTTTGGGCACTCAGCATTGCATGTAGTCTTTGTTTTTTCACTCAACATGTAGCATACCTCACAACTGACATCTTTTCAGATGTGCTGTTTTTTTACACTATTGAACATGGAGGATATTGTAATTGTAATTGTATTTGTCACATACACATGGTTAGAAGATGTTAATGCGAGTGTAGCAAAATGCTTGTGCTTCTAGTTCCAACCATGCAGTAATATCTAACAGTAATCTAACCTAACAATTTCACAACAACTACCTTATACACAAGTGTAAAGGAATGAATAAGAATATGCACATAAAAATATATGAATGAGCGATGGCCGAACGGCAGAGGCAAGATGGAGTAGATGGTATAGAGGACAGTATATACATATGAGATGAGTAATGTAGGGTATGTAAACATTATATAAAGAGGCATTGTTTAAAGTGGCTAGTGATACATTTATTACATACATTTTTCAGACTGACCCATGTTAGTGATGGCTGTTTAACAGTCTGATGGCCTTGAGATAGAAGCTGTTTTTCAGTCTCTCGGTCCCTGCTTTGATGCACCTGAACTGACCTCGCCCTCTGGATGATAGCGGGGTGAACAGGCAGTTGCTCGGGTGGTTGTTGTCCTTGATGATATTTTTGGCCTTCCTGTGACATCGGGTGGTGTAGGTGTCCTGGAGGGCAGGTAGTTTGCCACCGGTGATGCGTTGTGCAGACCTCACTACCCTCTGGAGAGCCTTACGGTTGTGGGGGAAGCAGTTGCTGTACCAGGCGGTGATACAGCGCGACAGGATGCTCTCGATTGTGCATCTCTAAAAGTTTGTGAGTGTTTTTGGTGACAAGCCGAATTTCTTCAGCCTCCTGAGGTTGAAGAGGCGCTGCTGCGCCTTCTTCACCACGCTGTCTGTGTGGGTGGACCAATTCAGTTTGTCAGTGATGTGTACGCCGAGGAACTAAAAACTTTCCACCTTCTCCACTACTGTCCCGTCAATGTGGATAGGGTGCTGCTCCATCTGCTGTTTCCTGAAGTCCACGATCATCTCCTTTGTTTTGTTGACATTGAGTGTGAGATTATTTTCCTGACACCACACTCCGAGGGCCCTCGTCTCCTCCCTGTAGGCCGTCTCGTCGTTGTTGGTAATCAAGCTTACCACTGTAGTGTCGTCTGCAAACTTTATGATTGAGTTGGAGGCGTGCATGGCCACACAGTCATGGGTGAACAGTGAGTACAGGAGAGGGCTGAGAACACACCCTTGATGGGCCCCAGTGTTGAGGATCAGTGGGGTGGAGATGTTGTTACCTACCCTCACCACCTGGGGGAGGCTTGTCAGGAAGTCCAGGACCCAGTTGCACAGGGCGGGGTCGAGACCCAGGGTCTCGAGCTTAATGACGAGTTTGGAGAGTACTATGGTGTTAAATTCTGAGCTGTAGTCGATAAACAGCATTCTTACATACGTATTCCTCTTGTCCAGATGGGTTAGGGCAGTGTGCAGTGTGATTGTGATTGCGTCGTCTGTGGACCTATTGGGGCGGTAAGCAAATTGGAGTGGGTCTAGGGCACATATGTCAGAGTCAAGGCCCGCGGGCCACATCCGGCCCGCAAGAAGGTTTTTTACGGCCCCTGGGATGATCTTGATTTATTATTAGAACCGGCCCGCAGCAAGCCGGCAGCCCGCAGATCTTTTACACGCACCAATACTACATTTCCCACAATGCAAAGGTGACGCACCGAGCAGTAGGCTGCTTCATTTCAATATTTATTGGCACAGCAGTCGTCAGCATCACAGTAAAATTAACTTTCAGATACCCATCAAAAATGGCAAAACGGAAGGTGGATACTGAGAACCGGGGGTTTCAAACAAGGTGGGAGTCGGAGTATATGTTCACGAAGGTAGCTGGAAAACCTGTGTGTCTTCTGTGTGGAGAAAGTGTGGCGGTACTGAAAGAGTATAATCTGAGACGACATTATGAAACGAAACACGCGGACACACACGCGGACGCAACTGTCAAGGCCAGTTTTATTTTGGCAGAAGAGATCGCTAAATCAGCCCGGCCATTTACGGAGGGGGATTTCATCAAAAACTGCATGATTAAAGTTTGTGACGAAGTTTGCCCAGAAAAAAGGCAACTCTTTTTAAATGTGAGTCTGAGCAGAAACACCATTGCCGAGAGAGTAGACCAGTTGTCCATCAATCTAAAAGAGCAGCTTGTGAAAAAGGGAAAAGATTTTATTGCATATTCCTTGGCTGTGGATGAGAGCACCGACATTTCTGACATTGCCCAGTTGTCAATTTTCATCCGCGGAGTGGACTCCAACCTAAGCGTGACAGAGGAGTTTTTGGCTTTACGTCCTATGCATGGCACAACTACGGGGCATGATTTGTATGAAGAGGTGTCAAGATGTGTAAATGAGATGGAGCTGCCTTGGGAAAAACTCGTGGGTTTGACAACCGACGGAGCACCTGCGATGTGTGGACACAGGAGCGGACTGGTGGCGAAGATACGGGAAAAGATGCAAGAGGAAAACGCGACAGGTGAGCTGACAGCTTATCATTGTATCATACACCAGGAAGCGTTGTGCGGTAAAGCCTTGAAAATGGAGCATGTAATGAGCATCATCACGCGCACAGTTAACTTTATCAGAGCCAAAGGTTTGAATCACCGCCAGTTCAAGGCATTTCTGACGGAGTTAGAAACGGAGCATGGTGATTTGCCTTATCACACAGAGGTGCGATGGCTAAGCCAGGGAAAGGTGCTTCAAAGATGTTTCGAGCTTCGTGAGGAGATTTGTCTGTTCTTGGACAGCAAAGGGAAAGACACAACACAACTCCGAGACGAAATGTTTCTGTGTGAAATGGCTTTTCTGTGTGACATTACGAGTCATCTGAATGCAATAAACTTGCAGCTGCAGGGTCGGGATCGTGTCATCTCTGATATGTACAGTACAGTGAAGGCATTTAAAACCAAACTGACTCTGTGGGAGACGCAGATGCGGAAAGAAAATTTGAGCCACTTTCCCAGCTGCCAGACCATGAAAGAGAAGCTCTCTACCAGTGCGTTCCCGAGCACACAGTTGGCTGATAAAATAGGTATGCTTGCCGCTGACTTTCGACGCCGATTTGCTGACTTTGAAGCACAAAAAAGCAGGTTGGAACTGCTCGGTAACCCATTTGCTGTTGACGTGGAAAGCTCACCACCAAACCTCCAAATGGAGTTGATTGACCTCCAATGCAATGATGCACTGAGGGCAAAATATGCGGCAGTGGGTGCTGCGGAGTTCGCCCGTTTCCTCCCCGGCACAATGCCCCAGCTGCGCATCCAGGCTGCTCAAACGTTGTCTATGTTTGGCAGCACATACCTGTGTGAACAACTGTTTTCTTTGATGAACCTGAACAAAACATCACACAGAAGTCGACTTACTGCTGAACACCTCCACTCAATTCTGAGGATTTCTTCAGCTCAGAGCCTTACCCCGAACATTGATGAACTTGTGGAAAAGATGGGACACCACCAAGTATCACCCTCAACCTCAAACAAGTGAACATTACTGTGCAATCACATATTTAGAGTTTTTACTCAGTTCAAGTTTAAAAGTTAAAATTTAATATTTGTTTTCACTGCATGTTACTTCTCCTTAAACAAAGTGTTGTTTTTGATTAATAGATTTTTGCACTTTATTTTTTTGTATTTCAATCCAATTATATTTTAAAAATATTTCAGTTGAGTGGATGATAGAAAATTGCTATTATTGTTTTTTCTTTGAAGTAAATTTAGCCCACTTTTGCTAAAATAGAAAATATAGTCTACTGATGGTGCCTTGAATACCGGTTTCTTTCATTTAATGTTCATGTTATGGGGATATTTATATAAAGGAAATTTGTCTTTTGTGTCTGTTGAAAATTAAAGATTACTGACAGAGCCATAAGAAAATATTGCTTTATTTATCTGATCATATTGTAATATATTTGTTAGGTTTTCAGTAGGTTCAATTAGGTTCACTAGACTATATGCGTCATTTAAAATTTTTTCAATGAACATTCGAACAGTCCGGCCCTCGTCTTGTAGCTGATTTTTTTATTTGGCCCTCCGTCCATTTGACTTTGACACCCCTGGTCTAGGGTGTCAGGTAGGGTGAAAGTGATATGGTCCTTGACTAGTCTCTCAAAGCACTTCATGATGACGGAAGTGAGTGCTATGGGGCAATAGTCATTTAGCGCAGTTACCTTAGCTTTCTTGGGAACAGGAACAATGGTGGCCCTCTTGAAGCATGTGGAAACAGCAGACTGGGATAGGGATTGATTGAGTACGTCCGTAAACATACCAGCCAGCTGGTCTGTGCATGCTCAGAGGACACGGCTGGGGATGCCGTCTGGACCAGCAGCCTTGCGAGGGTTAACACGTTTAAATGTTTTACTCACGTTGGCTACAGTGAAGGAAAGCCCACAGGTTTTGGTAGCGGGCCGTATCAGTGGCACTGTATTGTCCTCAATGCGAGCAAAGAAGTTGTTTTGTTTGTCTGGAAGCAAGACATCGTGGTCCGCGACAGGGCTGGTTTTCCTTTGGTAGTCCGTGATTGACTGTAGACCCTGCCACATACCTCAGATTTTCTGAAAGGAGGGCGGGGAGGGCTTTGTATGCGTCGCGGAAGTTAGAATAACAATGTTCCAGGGTTTTGCCAGCCCGGGTCGCGCATTCGATATGCTGATAAAATATAGGGAGCCTTGTTTTCAGAATAGCCTTGTTAAAATCCCCTGCTACAGTAAATGCGGGATCAGGATATCTGGTTTCCAGTTTACATAGAGTCAAATTAAGTTCTTTCAGGGCCGTCGATGTGTCTGCTTGGGGGGGGATATACACGACTGTGGTTAGGATCGAAGAGAATTCTCTTGGTAGATAATGCGGTCGGCATTTGATTGCAAGGAATTCTAGGTCAGGTGAACAAAAGTACTTGAGTTCCTGTATGTTGTTATGATATATGAGTTCAGATCAAATTGTATTTGTCACATGTGCCGAATACAACAGTTGCAGACCTTACAGTGAAATGCTTATTTACAAGCCCTTAATCAACAATGCTTTAAGAAGTTGAGAATTAAAAAAAAAAAAGTTAAGTAAAAAATAGATGAGTAGAAAATAGAAAATAAAAGTAACAAATAATTAAACAGCAGCAGAAAAATAACAAGCGAAGCTATATACAGGGGGTACCGGTACAAAGTCAATGTGCGGGGGCACCGGTTAGTCGAGGTAATTGAGGTAATATGTACATGTAGGTAGAGTTAAAGTGACTATGTATAGATTATAAACAGAGAGTAGCAGCAGCACCATAAAAGAGGGGTCTGGGTAGCCCTTTGATTAGTTGTTTAGGAGTCTTATGGCTTGGGAGTAGAAGCTGTTAAGAAGCCTCTTGGACCGCGACTTAGCGCTCCGGTACCGCTTGCCGTGCGGTAGCAGAGAGATCAGTCTATGACTAGGGTGGCTGGAGTCTTTGACAATTTTAAGGGCCTTCCTCTGACACCGCCTGATATAGAGGTCCTGGATGGCAGAGAGCTTGACCCCAGTGATGTACTGGGCCATACGCACTACCCTCTGTAGTGCCTTGAGCAGGATGAGCAGTTGCCATAGTATGATGTAACCAGTGCAGCTGTAGAACCTTTTGAGGATCTGAGGACCCATGCTAAATCTTTTCAGTCTCCTGAGGGGGAATAGGCTCTGTCGTGCCCTCTTCACAACTGTCTTAGTGTGATTGGACCATGATATCTTGTTGGTGATGTAGACACCAAGGAACTTGAAGCTCTCAACCTGTTCCACTACAGCCTCGTCGATGAGAATGGGGGTGTGCTCGGTCCTTCTTTTCCTATAGTCCACAATTATCTCCTTTGTCTTGACCACGTTGAGGGAGAGATTGTTGTCCTGGCACCACATGACCAGGTTTCTGACCTCCTCCCTATAGGCTGTCTCATCGTTGTCGGTGATCAGGCCTACCACTGTTGTGTCATCGGCAAACTTGATGATGGTGTTGGAGTTGTGCCTAGCCATGCAGTCATTAGTGAACAGTTAGTACAGGGGGGACTGAGCACGCACCCCTGAGGGGCCCCCGTGTTGAGGATCAGCATGGCGGATGTGTTGTTCCTTACCCTTACCACCTGGGGGTGGCCTGTCAGGAAGTCCAGGGTCCACTTGCAGAGGGAGGTGTTTAGTCTCAGGGTCCTTAGCTTAGTGATTAGCTTTGAGGGCACTATGGTGTTGAACCCTGAGCTGTAGTCAATGAATATCATTCTCATATAGGTGTTCCTTTTGTCCAGGTGGGAAAGGGCAGTGTTGAGTGCAATAGAGATGGCATCATCTGTGGATCTGTTGGGGCTGTATACATATTGGAGTGAGTCTAGGGTTTCTGGGATAATGGTGTTGATGTGAGCCATGACCAGCCTTTCAAAGCACTTCATGGCTACAGACGTGAGTGCTACGGGTTGGTAGTCATTTAGGCAGGTTACCTTAGTGTTCTTGGGCACAGTGAGCACATGCAGAAAGCTGAGACTAGACAACTCAACATCAGACTGTCTGTTGACATTTGTTCATAAGAATAAGTGCAGCACAAATCCTTGACTATCACATAATAAAATGGACTTGAAAATGTTATAAAAACCAATCCAAATAAAGTTGATTGGTCATATGCACAGGATACAGTGTAAACGGTGCAATTAAATACAACAGCCTAATGTAAAAAAACAACAGTAAGCAAACTACAAGTGAATACAAATACTATATAAATACAAGTAGTAAAAAGTAGCAGACCGTGATATATGAGAGAAGAATAGGGCTACAGAATACTATGAATATATAATATACTATATGCTAAGTTAGGCTATTAGGCTCAACCAATGCCATGTATATCTGAGTTCTTGAATTAACTTGGGTTACTGAGAACGTAGATAACAAATAATAGCCTACTGGAAGGAAAATAAAAAATGCATACATTTAAATCTAATATGTAACCTATTTCAGTTGATTGGTGAATTTCTTCATTTATCTGGGTAGGTTGTTGAAATCACCAGATCATCAACTGACACAATCTGAATGGTGCATTATATATAGTCAACTTCATCCGCTTCATACAATTTTAACGCCAGAAAACAGATCTTTATCAAAAGGTGTGGAGATGCCGGGGATTGAACCCGGGGCCTCATACATGCAAAGCATGCGCTCTACCACTGAGCTACATCCCCCACATATTCAGTAAGTAAAAAGCACACTAGTTATACTGTATAATAAGTACAAAATCAAGTTAATAGTCAGTGTAGGAAGTGTGAAACTCCTTGCACCTTTTTTATTGCAAGTGCCTTCGTTTCATTCCATGTCTTTTAGCTAAAACATGATTGTTATAGTGTATCTGGTATGTACTACTTACTAGCGCTAAATTGCTACATTGTTTCATCACGCTCTGACAAACGCCGTCTTGAATATACTGCGACTGTGTGGTGCGTGTAGGTATATCATCGGATCCCAGCTTCCGGTCTTCGAGGACGAGTTAGCAGCCTTCTAGTTTCGTTGACATTAGACACAACACCATGGCCGATAAAGCGCAGATACAAGATGCAATTAAAACACAAGGAGAAGTCGTGCGGAAGCTAAAGACAGAGAAAGCAAGCAAAGAGCAGGTCAGTATTCACGACGTTCAGTTGTATTGACATTTGGTGGAAACGTAGACTCTCGTGCCATATGCGATAAGCTAGCGGTAGCAGTGCCAAGACACTGGCCTCGACGGTTCTCTATCAGATGAATGAATCGCAAAATAGCTAGCTAGCGTTAGTTCAATTAGAAGTGGCATTCATGTCATGGCCATTGCGAAGTAAATAATGAATTAAATTCTGATGCACGTGGCTAAGGTAGCTAATCATAGTGACCCAAATTATTCAGCAAAAAATAGCTGTCAGGCATCACGGCTGATGATGCAATCTCCCTGCAATTTGGCATAATTAGCAAGATAGCTGTCATAACATGCGCAATTGTTAGTGGGCTGGTCAATCGTTGTACATTTGTTTTCCAGCCTGTGTGAATACATAGTTCCTTTCAATGGCAGAATTTGTCTGTCTCCACCTCAACTGTATTGTTCTCTCTACCTTTCCCTACCCGTTTCTCTCTGTGTTTCTATCTATTTGATTTGAATGCCAAGGGGCTGGAGCTCAGACCTTCCTGCATCACCGGATCAGGTCGTGTTCAGTAGGACACACAGTTTAATTATTTTGTTTTTATATCCAGATTTGTTCCTCGTGAACACGGCCCAGTGCTTGTCTGGTCCAGAGATAGGCCTAGTTCTGATTCCAGGGGTAAGTTAAGTCCTGCGCCCACCCATGTCTCTGGGCTGTGATAGGCCAGTTAGTTGGTTTAATTCTGGGCTGTGATTAGGATTGATGGTTTGATTGACCCCTGCCTCTCATGTTTTGTCCTCCATGTTGTGATGATGCGTCATGTCTGCCCTCCTCCCTAGTGATAGGGTTGCTCACCATTTTCTCCTGTTCTTCCTGCTCGATGCCAACCACCCTGCTGGGGCCAAATCTACGTCCATCATCATCTACCTCCTCCACATGTCACTACTTGGGATCCAAACACTTCCACTGGATATTCCTGGATAACCCTGCTTTTGAATTGGATAACCCCTCACCTGTCTTGGTGGATGTTTTTTCTATTGGACTGTACTGCTGATGTGATGCCGCACTCCTGAACGGCCATTTTTGGTTGTTTTTTGGTTGCTTTTCCTGCTGCAATAAATACCCTGGGGTTGGCGGGCCATCGGTCTCAATTGTGTGTCTGCTCTCTACGCACCCTTTCTGGGATGACTGTGTCTCAGGTAAGACCCATATTCTGGAGGGTGGAATGGGAATGGGGGAGGATCGGTTCAAGGTCCTGGTGAACACTGATTTTTAACCTTTGTTTGTTTCTTTCCTAGATCGATGAGGAAGTGGCCAAATTGTTAAAGCTGAAGGCTCAAATTGGAGGAGATGAAGGCCAACACCAATTCACGCTCAAGACTGTTAAGGTATAGACTGCCACCATGGAGAGTGCATCTCACAGGCAGTGAGATAACTTGTTGTGTAATATGTTTACTACTTGTCTTTATTGAAAGTCCAAATCACTAGGTGTTGTATTGCTTATGCACTCCTTTTCTCTCTCTTGCCCTCCCATCTCTTCATCTCCCTCTCCTTCTCTCTCTCAGGGCACCAGGGACTATAACCCTAAGCAGATGGCCATCCGAGAGAGAGTCTTCAACACCATCATTCGCTGTTTCAAACGCCACGGAGCCGAGACCATCGACACGCCCGTCTTTGAGCTGAAGGTGTGTGTGCGTGGCAAATACACACACAAAACACACCGTTGACGAAGAATAGAAAGAGATGAACTAGCCCCTCGATTTGTAATACATAATGTACTTAGGTTGACCATTTTCTCCCATCTATGATTTTGTAGGAAACGTTGACGGGAAAGTATGGGGAGGACTCTAAGCTCATCTACGACCTGAAGGACCAAGGAGGAGAGCTGTTGTCCCTTAGATATGATCTCACTGTATCCTTGTATTAGTCCTGATGCATACATTGTTAAGTGGGATAGCTTGCAGATTGGTAAGTTAATTCCCAAAATTCCCCTAAAGCAAACCAGCTGTATATCCCTTTGTGGGTTTTATCCACGTTGTGAGCCAATCAGGTGTCTACAAGTCCTTGACCCCACCCCCTCTCAGGTGCCCTTCGCCCGTTACCTGGCCATAAACAAGATCACCAACATCAAGCGCTACCACATCGCCAAGGTCTATCGCCGTGACAACCCTGCCATGACCCGCGGCCGCTACAGGGAGTTCTATCAGTGTGTAAGCATCCGAGCGATCGGGTTATTGGGTGAAACGTAAACCCTGGTGTTAGACTTTCAACATCAACTTTAACATTGGAATAGTTCTTGGTTTCTGCTACATCCAGGTGTTTGTGGATACACATGACCCATTTTCTAGCTCTCTATGTGCGTCTCTCCCCCTCCCAGGATTTTGACATTGCAGGCCAGTACGACCCCATGATCCCAGACGCTGAGTACCTGAAGATTGTCCACGAGATCCTGAGTGAGCTGGAGCTGGGAGACTTCCGCATCAAGGAAGGTCAGAGACACATCCACACATACAGCACCCACGGTCAAACATCTTGAGATACAATCTGAAGCAAGGAATTTGTGGACGTACTCCTCCTAACTCTCATCCCCACCATAATATCCTCTCTGTGCAGGTGAACGACAGACGTATTCTAGATGGGATGTTTGCAGTGTGTGGTGTTCCAGATGACAAGTTCTGTACCATCTGCTCCACAGTGGACAAACTGGACAAGGTAAATCCACTGCACTCAACCCAACTCTTATGTGGTTAAGGAAATGGAATGCATAGCAATAAACCTGAGCAATATCTTAATATGCAAAACAAGTTGATAGGGATCAAATGTTTCTTTATTCTCTCTCTATAGATGTCGTGGGAGGATGTAAAGAGTGAGATGGTGAATGAGAAGGGTCTCTCTGAGGAGGCAGCTGATCAGATCGGACAATATGTCAGTATGCAGGGTGAGGACAGATCACACACGCAGACTGACCTTTGACCTTTCCCCTGTCTGAACTTGTCTGGTTGGTGTGTGTGTTCCAGGGGGAATGGACCTAGCTGAGCGCCTACTGCCGGACGCTAAGATGTCGCAGAGCAAGCAGGCGTGTGCCGGCCTCACAGACATGAAGCAGCTCTTCAGCTACCTACAACTCTTCCAGGTCACAGACAAGGTGAGAGGTTGTCTGGTGACCAAGGTGATATGACTGAGGTAATCTGTACATCAACAGCTTACTCTGTAGAGGCATTTAGTTTAACAGAAATAGTTTTGGGGGTCAGCGATTATACAGATATGATCATCTGAAATTAGCCGGATAGGTTGCAGTCCTTTTGCCATATCATTAATCTCGTGTTCCTTCCTCCCAATCTGTCCTCTCTCTCCTCCCCCTCTCCCTCCTCCTAAGTCTGGCCCGTGGGTTGGACTACTACACAGGAGTGATCTATGAGACCATTCTGACTCAGAACGGCCCGGTCAATGTGGCGGCAACCCAGAATGGGGCGGACGAGAAGGCAGAGGAGGGCGTGGGTGGCGGGCGCTACGACGGCCTGGTGGGCATGTTTGACCCCAAGGGCAGGAAGGTGCCGTGTGTGGGGGTCAGCATCGGCATCGAAAGGGTCTTCTCCATCATGGAGCAGAAGGCTGAGGTAAGGAAGGGGCATTATCAAACTGTCTATCAGCTGCCAGCTCTACACACAGGCTTGTTTATTCATAAGTGCATGAGAGAGCCTGTGTGTCTGACTGGTGTGTTGGGATCTGGCCCCCCAAGCATCGGCGCAGAAGAGACCCAGGTCATGGTGGCCTCGGCACAGAAGAACCTCCTAAACGAGAGACTCAGACTGACCGCTGAGATCAAGGTGTGTTCAATCTAATTTTGATTACAGCGAGTGATGTGCATGTAGAGTTAATTTCACTTCTGAAAAGGCTTTGTGACTATTCATAAGAGGAACCTTTTTAATAGCACTGATATGACTGTGTGTGTTGTCAGGCAGAGGTGATGTATAAGAACCCCAAGCTGCTGAGCCAGCTGCAGCACTGTGAGGACTCTGGGATCCCCCTGGTGGCGATCCTGGGGGAGCAGGAGCTCAAGGACGGGGTGGTGAAACTCCGAACAGTCCACAGCCGAGAGGAGGTGAGTCACACACCAAACTCCCTCTTTACCTCTGTCTGGTCTCCTTCACCATTAGTTACCTTACCTGGTACGCTAGGTGGTTGCTAGTCCCCAGGACATTCACAGTATTAGGCAAGACTGCCTTCTCTTCTTGTGCACCAGATGCATGGGGTAGTCTACAATCCATATGTTAGTGCCACTGAATGTGTAAATGCTTTTTTTAGGCTAGATCATGTAATGTATTTATTGTTGCTGCCTTGGCCAGGTAGGTCTCCAATGTGCTTTTCCTGGTTGAATAAAACACCACCCCATAAACATGTTTCTCTCAGGTTGACGTATCGAGAGCAAATCAAGAAAAGGACCTCAGATGTCTAAGTCATGGTTTTTGCCTGACAACAGCACCCTGGGTTGTGGCCCAAAAAGTTCACCACAGGTAAACAGGTCTCACCGCTGCCTTCAACTGTGGAATTTGTTCCACTCGTCCAGGCTGCTCTCATTAAGACCATTAAAGGCAGTGGTTTCATGCCAACTACCCAGACACCTGCGTAGCCTCAAGGACAATGAACATGAGACATACTATTGAGGCACTGTTGCAAGTCACTGCATTACAGCTTCAGTCTGAGCACCAAGGTAAAATATGCCTGTTCTTTTAACCCACCAATAAACGGATTAATCTGATATTTGCTTGATTAGTTCAGTTCAATACATGAGCATATTTCAGATGTATACCAAACAACTGCTGGACATTTGACAAATCTCATTTTATTATGAGAAACAATTCAATGGTGCAGAAACATGCAAAAGTGGTTCAAAATAAAAGTAAAATCATGCATCTACTTACTAAGTATAAAAGAGTGCAAAACATGAAGTATTTTCATAATTAAAACAAAGTATGGATCTGTGCTTCAACACTATCAGGCCCTGTACAGAGCGCTGAGGACCTGCTGGGCTGTAGCTCTGCGAGCCTCTTCCTGTATGGCTCCAGGGGTGGGGCCGGGCAGTGTCTGCACCATCCCAGTGAAGGGTGTGGCCAGCCCCGGCACATACACCCAGTAGCTGAAGCACAGGAACCCGTCAGGCCCCATGTGGCGGTACTGCAGGTCATAGAGGGGCTTCCCCTGCCCGTACACCTCACACACACCTTGGAGCAGGGCTGCTGCATCCACAGGAGGCACCACGGTCACCTCCCTGGGAGATTCAGGAGCAGCGTGCACCATGGGAGGGGGTGCCCTCACAGCCCGGGAGAAGGCAGGGAGCTGACGCTGGGCGAGGCGCAGGGGAGGCCGGGGGCTGTCGAGGAGGGAGCAGTGGGGAGGTTTGGGAGAAGGAGGCGTTTTGGAGGGTCTGGGAGGCTCTTCGTGCTTGGGCCTAGAAGAGGACTGCCACTTCAAAGTGATGGCCAGCCCAAAGCGTTTCTTAAAGGCTGCAGAGAGAGGAGAAAAGGCAAACGGAACACATTAAAGGTCAGATGGGAGCATTTCAAATGTAAGAGCTGCTAACAGAAAGCTGTGTATGCTGATCAGTACACTGAATCTCCATGAGAACCCTGGCCTACCTTCAATCAGCACCTTCTTGGCCATGGAAGCTGCATGGTGGGAGGCATAGACCACCACTGCAGACAGCCCCTGTTCCCGAGGCCCTGCTCTCAGGGACACGCCCTCTACCCCCTCAGAGAAGTCCAGCAGCACCTGCAGGTGGGACACAAGAATTACACACAGACCAAACATCTAAACTGCAAATTCAGCTATTTTTGTAATGTTCTGTTTCTACATGCATCATTCCCACCCCACAAGTCCCTCCACCTGAACCACCCACCCCTCCCTCCTGACCTGCAGCAGTTGCTCCCTCCTTGTGCTGGTGGGCAGCTCCCCAAGACAGAGCTGACGTTTCTCTGTGCTGCGCCGTACACTGAGGCGTGCCCCTGACTCCAGGGCACGGCCATGCAACGAGCGGATGGCGGCAGCGGCCGAGGCAGGGCTGTCGTACTTGGCGTAGGCAAAGCCACGGTTCTGTCCGCTGAAGTTCATCATGAGGCGGAACTCCCAGAGAGGGCCCACCGCACGGAACAGCGGAATCAGCTGGTCCTCAAAGACATCCCGCGGGATCTGGCTGATGAACACCTCACAGCCCGGCCCAGGGGGGGCGCCAAGCCAATCTAACCACCAGAGGGAGCAGTGGAGTCAGGAGTGGATTTAACTTGCAAGTTATTTTCTCTCCCTAGCCTTTCTCCTAACTTTTTGATGTTTACAGATCTGAAGGGTATGGATAGGTATAAGCAGTGTAATGGAGGAACTTTTTCCACTTTACAGATCAGCAAACAGAGGTGCCCAGGGACGTATTCATTACGCGGATTCTGTTGCAAAACGTTTCTTAAGCGGAGGCAAATGGAACAGTGAGGGACCTACCGGAATGTTCAATAGAAACGGTTTGCTTCTGAAATGGTTACGTAATGAATACACCCCTGGTGAATTTGCCTTAATTCCAATTGGCTTGCCAGTCTTTTCACTGTAGATGAGTAAGTTCTCCATGTGTGAGCTGATCACTTCACCAACAGGTGTGTGCCGTTAGAGTGATTAGGTAAAATGGCTATTGCCATGCAGGAGATGGAGTAGGCATATAGATTTTGCCAAAATGATCCACAACTCCACAGTTCTTCATACATTGAATATACTTCCAGTGGTGGAAAAAGTATCCAATTGTCATACTTGATTAAAAGTAAAGATAGTAGAAAATGACCCACACAAAACTAAGGTAACCCAGTAAAATACTACCTGAGAAAGTCTAAAAGTATTTGGTTTTAAATATACTTAAGTATCAAAAGTAAATGTAATTGCTAAAATACTTAAATCAAAAGTATGTGTAAATGTTAAAATTCCTTATTACGCAAACCAGAGGCACAATTTATATTTTTGGGATAGCCAGGGGCACACTCAAATGATTTGCATACAAAGCATGTGTTTAGTGAGTCCACCAGATCAGAAACAGAGATTACCAGGGAAGTTCAATTAATAAGGGCATGAATTGGACCATGTTCATTTCCTGCTAAGCATTAAATGTAAGGAGTACTTTTGGGTGTCAGGGAAAATGTATGGAGTAAAAAGTACACTTCTTTAGGAATGTATTGAAGTAAAAGTTGTCAAATATATATAGTAAAGTACAGATACATCCAAAGACAACTTATGTAATACTTTACACCACTGGATACCTCAAACTGTCTGATGCCTACCACTGAAAACATGAGCATTTACAGCACCATAGGCCATTTGGTTCCAATCATACATACCATCAGGTGGACCTCCATATTTTCTCTGGCCATTGACTTGGGTCAGTTTGACGTCAGTCTCCTGCAGCCACATCTCCAGCGCCTTCAGTCGCTCCGGGTTCAACACCTGCTAGAACAAAGATTGAGAGGTTTATCTTTTCAATCTACTTTATGAAGACACGTCGTGAGAGTATTATTAATCTGTCAATATATAGTCCAATTTTGAAAATGTGCTTTTTTGTTATCCAACGGAGTGGGTAGTTGATCAGAGGCCTCTGTACTTGACATGTGGGTTTTGTAGATCAATACTAAACAATTAACGGCTTTTGCAAACAAACCTACAGAATCAGTTAACATTTTGCGACCTTTATAATACCCGAGAACGGCTCTCTTATTTACAACTAGGAACACTTCGGGTGATACTGACATAAGTAGGCTAAGGGTGTTGAATTGTATGAGCAAATGTTTTGTGAAACAAGCAACATTCGAAGCAACATTCGAACTTCACTTGCAAAAGGCATTAATTGCACACCATTGTCCAGTGTGTGAATCATATTACATGAAGGCCAGCAACTTAGTGAACTGCTTTAGATACACGTCCATGGCAAGTTATCGGTGTCATGTTAATAAACAACGCGTTAAAACAAAAACGGTGTTATTCTATTTTAGTTTACCTGACTTGAACGCTCCTCCATTATCCTAGGTCTCGAAAAAGTAGCAACAATTACCTAATCTGCTTTCTAGTCATTAGTGGTACCACGGTGAAATCCCGTGACCTTAGGTAAAAAATCGATTGGATCACGGAGGAGGTTGGGGGCGTGTGCAAAGGTTGTTAAATTAGTCACGTTTGAAGACGATGGTGATGGAAAGGTCACTTGAAGCAGTGCATGTTGAAAGTAATTTAGAGCAGAAGCCTCAAAGTATTTGAACTGCACTGGGTTTCGACAGGTAGTTCTAGGTGCATTTTCAACAGGTGCATCCTTCTCTAATCCTGAGCTGAATGAAACATTTAAACGAAACAACTACACGTTTCAAATGATGACTTTGGTCCCCTGCGGAGAGGGGTGCGACTACACCTTTCTCTCACAAGATGTCAGCCTACGTATGTGTCATCATAATGAATACGACCTTGTGAACTTCTCAGTACACACGAATTGAGCACATCCTCAAACGCAGTTTGCACATGGCCAGTCGTTCTGGATTGTGCAACAAAGTTTTTTTTTTGTATCCCTGAAGTGGTGTTATTGGTAACTCATCTGTAGGCCTATGGCATATAATGGAGATACATGAGGGGAGGGAGTATGGGGTTTTGTAGTATTTTGTAGAGTATGAGGCTGGATTGGACCATGGGGTTAGGCTTGCTTGACTGGGTTTGGTGTGGTGCTGCTTTGTAGTGTGATGTAGCCAGGTGTCACTGGGGCTGCTGTGTCTGTCTGCCATTAAAGGAGTGTTTCCTTATTGCTGCTAGCAACTCCCCACCACACCTGCACATCAAGGTCTTCTCTCTCTGTAACATCCATTTTTAATTATTGGGTCCGGGGTCTGTGTATGTGCAACGCCACGCCACAGACCGTTGGTAATTAGAGCCGTTCGTTTGAGGCTGAAAAAAGCGGGCTGTAAACATCCTCAACCTGCTTGCTCTGTGAGTCACGGTGTGATAGCAGGGGCTGACTGTCTGTGTACAAAACAACACAGTGGGGGTGGTGGGTGAACCGTGAATTGCTACCTTGGAGTATTTTGGCCATGTCTTTGAGGTGGTGCAATGCATTGCACCCTCAGATGACTTTTATGGATTTTTGATCATGCCTTTAAGAGTAGCTTGTTCATTTCCCTCTGCCAAAGAAAGGTGAGATGGAAATTTGGAGAAGAGGGAGAGTTTCCTGTTTCCTCCTCTTTGACTGTTCCCTGTAGACTGCTTTATCTGAAGTATCTCTATGAAACAAAGTGAATTACTGTAGCTAGACTTCCAGATAAGAGCTCTGCTTCAGGCTAATGAGATTTACATCAAGGTCAATTCTTATTGACCATGGTTTCTGGACTTAATGCTGAGGTGGATATACAGTAGATTAATGTGTTTTCCACTTTGTGCTGGTTTGAGGGTTCTCTCCCTTCTCTCTGCACCATCCTGTGTGTTTGTGTGTCTTACCATGAAAGGCTGTGGTAATTGACTGCAATATAAAGTGTTGACTTGTGCGACAAAGGAACACCCACCGTACTCACAACAGCACAGGGCCATTTACTGGTTACAGGACACTGTATCACACATTGTGTTTGTCTATGCAAAACAAACTATAGGATTTAGTTCTGCATAATTGTTACATCACTGCAAGCACAACTGCTTCCTGTCACATTGGCCTTGGTTAGGAGACACGTACATGGCAGTAGCAGGGAGCCACAGGGGACTGCCCATTGAAAGTATGTTTTATTACTGTAAAATTCATGGCAACTGTGTTGGTGAAGAAATCTAATGTCTTCTCAATAGAAAAAGCATTTAAAACTGAGTTGGCTTCTGCTATTTTATGCTGCTGCCTTTGGGTCATTTCCAGCTGTATATCTTTCTTAGTTTTAAAAGCTGGCAGGTACATTTTGAAGTAGAGGCAAACTTTCCAGAATATCTTCTCCTAAAGTATTCAGAGTCAAATTAGTCACGGAGACTGTCACTCTTTTGCTAAGACATGTCAGCTGCATAGCGACAGCAGATTCTGAGCCGTAGGGCCTTGGCGTCACACACACGCATGCGTGTGCACACACACACACACACACAGCTGTGTCCCCGCCTCTTTCACCTAAACATCAGGGGGAGGGAGTGATCTCTTTTCCCAGTCTAACCTGAGGGTGTGCCCCTGGGCAGAGTCAATCTGTTCCCTGTCACCCTGCATCTCCTCAGCTTTGCTCAGCCGTTACACAACTCCCAACAAGTCTTCAAGACTTTGAAACAAACTTTTAAAGGTGCAATATGCAGAAATCACTCCGCCATTTCCTGGTTGCTAAAATTCTAATATAGTTTGCCTTATTTCAGTTTGTGACAAAACAAGCAATGTCTAGATAATCACTGTACCATCTAAACCGCTGTGAAATATCTTTTCATTAACCAAAAATGCTGTATTTTCAGCTGTTTGAAGCTGGTGCTGAAGGCGTTCAGGGCCTTTCTTACTCAGGACTTTGATCATGTATTTTTAAGACTATTGTGTCGGAAGCATTTATCAGCATTTTATTTATGGGTTTGGGAATTGGTCTCTAAAATAACTTTAGTCTGTAAGAATGTTTTTGTTTGTTTTTATGCCCACCTATGTATAGAGCCAGAGTACTAGATTCAATGATAGTTACATATATACAGCGTGCTGTCATGTTTTTGTGTGTGTGTGTGTGTCTCTCTCATATGTGAAAGATTTTTATGGATTTGTGTCTGGGCACTGCTGATCAGTGGCAGACGGGCCTAATTCAGCCAGGTGATAACATGTGTCATTGTTCCTTTGTGTGGCTGTTGGTACTGCAGCTAATGTCTACTGCTGTGTGTAGTCTAGCGTGTTGGTCAAGTTTAGCTCTGGAGGCACATTTTCAAAGTGATGCATTTGCTCTCCTTCCCTCTCATAACCCACAACCCCCTCCCGCCCTCCGATGTTCCTGATAGTGATATGCGTGGAACCAAGCGGTCACTCACCAGGAGAGACATATCTATGTACTGTGACAACAATAACACACTGCCGCCAGCCGATGTTTAATAAGGAAGTGTGTTGAGCAATGTGTGTGTGTGTACGTGCGCCCATGTGTGTGGTGAGGCATTAGAACTGAACTTAAACTTGACAATCTCAGTGTGCCTGTAATATAAATTACATTTTCAACTAAACACATTTTTTAGCATTTATTTGCTGCTCTTTAATTACTTGTTACTTTTATTTCTTATTCTTAAATGTTTTATTTATTTAGTTTTTTTTTTTTAACTGCATTGTTGGTTAGGGGCTTGTAAGTAAGCATTTTGTTGTAAGCTGTGTTGATTCGGCGCATGTGACTAATACTATTTGTATATAATTTGGTGTGTGTGTGTGTTCATTCACGCACATGTCTATCATTTTATACAAGGGGTGGGTCTAATCCTGAATGCTGATTGGTTAAAAGAGCATTCAGCCAGTGTCTATTCCACCAGTTACTACCGACTAAATCTATGATGTTAAAATGCATATTTACTCTGTTCCATCTGACTCCGCAATCCACTGTCTCATCAGCCCAGCCAGGTAAGTTATGAACTTGATCTCTACTATAAAAAGCATCTAGACATTATCTCACATTTCTTTTAGACTAACATTTAGCTAACAACAGCGGAGATGAGAAGGGTGTCATCCAGGCGACCTCATACGCTTCCCCTATGGTCCTAGTGCGTAAGACTGATGGGAGTCTTGGTCTATGTGTTGTCTGTAGGCGACTGAATGCAAACACTAGACGTGATGCTTTTCCTTTGCCTCCCATCGACAAAAGTTTTGATGCCCTTCACGTTGCAAAGTTCTTTTCGACTATTGATCTTGCTAGTGGTTACCATCAGGTTGCATTGCAAGAACGTGACCGACACAAGACTGCATTTACAACTCCTTTTGGCCTATGGGAGTATCTTAGGATGCCGTTTGGGGTTTGTAATGGGCCTGCAACGTTTTAACGACTCATGCAAGTTACTATGAGTGGCCTAGTCTTTTAGATACTGTTAGTATACTTGGATGACATACTCGTGTTCTCTCAGACCTTCCAGGACCACTCGGAGAGACTTGAGACAGTTCTGAAGAGACTGAAAGAGACAGGGTTGAAAGTGAAGCTTGAGAAGTGCCATTTCCTTCCTTCAGCAAGAAGTATGTTTCCTCAGCAGAGGGTACTGGGGCATACCCAGAGAAGATCACCTCCGTAAAACAGTGGCTAGTCCCCAGTACACTCAAAGATCTGAGGTCGTTTCTTGGTTTCTGTAGCTAATACAGAAGGTTCATTGAGGGGTTTTCCAAACTGGCTGGCCCTTTCCATGACCTAGTCAATGCGTGCCTCAGAGAAGGTAGCCCTGCAAAAGCTAAACGCTTGTTTGATGGTTCATGGACATCTGAGTACCAGGCTGCTTTTGAGCTGTGGAAAGAGAAACTTACCACTGCTCCTGTGTGCAAGTGGCTTAGGATTAGGTGCTGTTGTTTACCAGCAGCAAGGAGATAAGAAGAGAGTAATAGCGTAAGCCAGCAGGAGGCTCCGTAATGCATACTACAGTAGTATGAAACTTGAGCTCCTCGCCCTCAAGTGGGCTGTTTCAGAAACATTGAGGTTATCTTTTGGGCTCTAAGTTCACTGTGATAACAGACAACAACCCCCTGTGTCACCTCGCCACAGCCAAGTTAGGTGCCATCGAGCAAAGATGGGTGGCTCAGTTAGAAGTGTTTGACTTCGAGGTCAAGTATCGCCCGGGACGCTGCAGTGCAGCTGCAGATGCCCTCTCTAGGCAGCTGTTTGCAGGGGAGCCTGAGCCTGGTAATGATCATGCCAAGTATGACGATTGTGTGGCAATTTGCAATGTCATTCGAAAGGGGACAGCTCTAGAACCAGACTTAATGACAGCAGGAGCCAAGTGCTGTAAGATCAAACAGATTTGTGCCTCAGAAGCCAGGGTGGCTACTGATAGTAGTGAGTCTCAGGGTAACTCACCAACACTTCCTGGTTACTCTAAAGATGAGTTACAGAAGTTTCATGACCCTACACTCAGCGGGCTGAGGAAGGTTTGGGACAAACAGAACAAATCTACTCACAAGGAGAGGTCATGATTAACTAAGCCAGATATGTCCACGCTGAAGCAGTGGCATCGAGTAAAAGAGCAAAATGGGTTGTTGTACTGTGTGATTGAGGACACCCATGTAGGTGAATGTCACCAGCTCCTATTCCCAGCTTGCTTGAAAGGACCAGTACTTGAAAGTGTACATGATTGCATGGGCCACCAGGGGATAGAACGCACACAGAATCTACTTAGACAGAGATGTTTCTGGGTTGGGATGTATGAAGATGTTGAGCAGTGGGTGAAGAAATGCCAGAGATGTATTCTGACAAAAATGCCACAGCCCAAAATACAGGCATCAATGAAAACCTTCCTAGCTTCACGGACCCTTGAAGTTGTTGTGGTGGATTTATTTCACCATCCTTGAACCTGCGTCTGATGGTTGTGAAAATGTGTTATTGGTAACAGATGTTTTCACTGAGTTCATTCAGGGGTTCCCTGTTCGTGATCAGAAAGCGGAGACTACAGCTTAGGTCCTTCTCAAGGAGTGGTTCATGAAGTATTGGGTGCCTGAGTGATTGCACTCTGACCGAGGGATACATTTTGAGTGTGAAGTCTTCGCCGAGTTGTGTAAGCTTTATCGAGTCAAGAAAACCTGCATGACCCACCATCACCCTGAGGGGACCGCTCAGTGCGAAATGTTTAATAGAACGCTCCTGCTCACACTGCCTCCATAAAAGAAGCGCTGTTGCCCCGAGCAGTTACCAGAGTTGGTGTATGCCTGCAATGTGATTCCCAATTCACCACTGGGTACTTGCTGTACTACCTGCGTTTCAGGTCCATCCACACCTTCCTGTTGATGCTTTGTTAAGTCAAGAGCAGGTGCTTGACAAGAAACATGACTGGTTGGTTGTTCACCAGGAGCGTTTGAACGAGGCAAGTGAACGAGCAAGAGAGTACACAGAACAAAAAGCAGCAGAGAGAGTTGAACTTCACAAAGTCCCCCCGTTGATGTCGGCCAGCTGGTTTACTAACGCCACAGCCCTAAGGGTAGAAACAAGATTCAGGATGCTTGGGGTCCTACTGTGTACAAAGTGATCGAGGTACACATGCATTCGAGCCATTAGAAGGTGGGCCTGTAAAAACGGTTCATAGGGTTAATCTAAGGCCATGTGTGAGAGACTGTCCTGTCCCTGCTCATAGGCTAGTGAAGAACAGTGCGCCAGTAACCCCCATCACCTCTCCTGTTAAGTCTTTGCCAGAGCCTTCTACTCCTGAGATTGTAGTGTTTGAGGAAGTCTCCCGTCCAAAGGTAACTTGAGAGGAAAACACAGAACCTGTGGGCAATGCTGATAGTGACAGTTATTCTTCCAATAGAGGAACATGAAGATGTTGCTGAGGAACAAGATGTTTCTGAACCAGTTCATGCAGATGATTTTGTGAATGAACCTGAGATTGAAGTGTCTGTTCCTACTCCGCGCAGAAGTACCAGAGCAAACGCTGGGGTACACTCAAACCCAAAAAACATTCCTAAATCAGCTTATAATAATGCATTCATTCAGTCCTGAAGTGTTGTCCCAGATTATAACCATTCTGGGAACTGTATTCTTCAGGCGAAGCTGTAAGAGAAGTTAAAATCTTGTGCTAAGTCACCAAGGACTCTGACTTTGTAGCAGGGGAGAATGTAGCCAGGTGGTAAAAGCACATAGCTGTATTCATTTATATCCACTAGATGGCACTGTCCCCTTAAGATAGCCATAAATAATGTGTGCAGGCGGTTATGGGATTGCCCAGTGTGTAAGAGTGAGAGCAAGAAATTACACTGGAGAGCAGATGAAATCCATTGTTGGTCCAACGTCACTTTAGATGGATAAAAATAAATAAATATTTCTTACTCTAGTACCGGAATATATCATATTTTGCATCATCTGCAGTGTATAAGACTTTGTTTGTAATATTTATGCTAGATGGCCATGTTAGCCTTTTGATACTTTCAGATTGACATGAGGATGTTCGCTTCTTGCTAGTTGAATACCAGTGCTCTCAGAACCACGATGTGGAGTTGATGATAACATTATTTGAAGCGTGAGTAATTATCAGAATGACATTCTATTTCGTGTAAAGCTTCAGGGTGTTTTATTTTGTTTCATTTTTGAATTGTAACCTATGTGGGGTTAGGATATTACGTGGGGAGTGTGTTTGTAAGTATTCATATTATTTTATGACAAAAAATGTGTTTGTTTTTCATGGGCCCCCGAGTGGCACAGTGGTATAAGGCACTGCATCTCAGTGCAAGAGCTGTCACTACAGTCCCTGGTTCGATTCCAGACTGTATCACATCCAGCCGTGATTGGGAGTCCCAAAGTGTGGTGCACAATTGGCCCAGTGTTGTCCAGGTTTAACTGGGGTAGGCTGTCATTGTAAATAATAAATTGTTCTTAAATGACTTGCCTAGTTACAGTGCCTTGCGAAAGTATTCGGCTCCCTTGAACTTTGCGACCTTTTGCCACATTTCAGGCTTCAAACATAAATATATAAAACTGTATTTTTTTGTGAAGAATCAACAACAAGTGGAACACAATCATGAAGTGGAACGACATTTATTGGATATTTCAAACTTTTTTAACAAATCAAAAACTTGTGTGCAAAATTATTCAGCCCCCTTAAGTTAATACTTTGTAGCGCCACCTTTTGCTTCGATTACAGCTGTAAGTCGCTTGGGGTATGTCTCTATCAGTTTTGCACATCGAGAGACTGAATTTTTTTCCCATTCCTCCTTGCAAAACAGCTCGAGCTCAGTGAGGTTGGATGGAGAACATTTGTGAACAGCAGTTTTCAGTTCACTGGTCCTGATGAAAGAGCACATTTTCTATGCCCGGCGTAATCACGCCTCATTAGCTCATTGTTATGGATGCATCCAAATAAATGTCACTACAAAACAGCTTATGCAAATGAATCAAAATACGTTTTTTTATGAAAATATGTGAATCATTACTTGAATATGTTGGTAACCCGTTGTATAAAAGTGATAATGCCCTCAAAGGCAGTGTTTGGAGGATATATTGGCACGGTTTGAACAAGAAGTGCATATGGTGTTTAGCATGATCACTGGGAGCCTGCGTTGTGTAGTTTTCACTGAATGTCTTGTTTGTTTTGTCTTCCTGGTTCTGTGAGCTGGTAAACTACCGCCTCATTGATTTGGATTGCTTGTCATTTGCCATTTCAAGTGGAACTAAAAAGCAGAAAACTGGAGAGAGAGAATTTGCATTTGAAATTGTTTGAGATTTTTGAATAAAATCTGGGTATTGTCTGTGTGGATACTCACCCTACCTCCAAATAAATGTTGATGCACAAGCATAGTACTCAGAAAGTACTCAGAAAGTATTCAGACCCCTTCACTTTTTCCACATGTTGTTATGTTAGCCTTGTTCTAAAATGGATGAACTTGTTTATCCCCCTTACCAATCTACACACAATAAATTGACATAAGAATTCAGACCTTTTACTTTGTTGAAGTACCTTTGGCAGCAATTACAGCCTCGATTATTTTTGGGTATGATGCCACAAGCTTGGCACACCTGTATTTGAGGAGTTTCTCCCATTTTTTTCTGCAGATCCTCTCAAGCTCTGTCAGGTTGGATGGGGAGTGTCGCTGCATAGCTATTTTCAGGTCTCTCCAGAGATGTTCAATTGGATTCAAGTCCTGGCTCTGGCTGGGCCACTCAAGGACAAAAGATCATCTAAAGCCAACTCATGGTGGCCAGCGACTGCTTTCAGATTTTGGACATCTAATGAGAGTTGGCTAAATCCTCAGATCGTTAAAATCATATGGGCCTGTAAAGAATAGGTACAATTATTTACCCACTTTACCAGGACAGTCACACCCCAGGAGGGTATGACTGACATACCAAAAATCTCACCCGGGTGTAGGACATGACCATAGGCTTCCTGATTGTCTGGGATGAGTCGTTTGGCACGCTTCAGTTCCCCAGAGTTGGTTTTACTGGTCTCATTGAAAAGATTGGTGACCGGAATTCTTAACATGTACATTTCTGTTCTCCCCAAATAACAACAACCCCCCCCATCCAGGAGGTAAAGTGAGGTACCCTTTGTCACTGCATACCCACATACATCCAAAAGGTGCTCTCATGCCTTCCTCTATCTTGGAAAGGTTTACACCTGTCACCTGTTGCTGTAAGCCTAACACACTCAAATCCCCTTTAGTATAGTTTCTCCTATCACTACACTCTTCTCTCAGTTGACCCATATATACACGACAAGCACTAGTATCTCCCATGTCTTCCTTCCCATTATTACAAAGACACAGGGAAGGGGTTGACTTCGGACTTAGGGAGGTCAGTATGGGATTGATGCTCAAGCTCCCATTTCCTAACAATTCTATCCACGGGTGCCTGCTGGGATAATTACACCTTACAAAATGGGTAGTTCTTACCGTGAAGACTGACTCACCTCTCCCGAGGCGAGATCAAGGCCATAGAGGGATCTGCCTGCTTCCTTCTACCACATTAGGTAAGTTTGCTCCCTTCTTGTGACCACCCAAACATACGTGTACCAGGTTCCCCGGCTAACCTCTCACTTCTTCTCCCAAAGAACAGTCCTGTGGTCTCCCTTCGCCTAGTAGGTTGTTTCTCATTACCTCTCTGCATAAAGTATTAAAAAAACACATTCCAACTCCATCCTTCTCATATGCTCAACCTGACTCCCAAACAGCTCAGTGGTTGATGTAGGCTTTCTAAACACTAAAACCTGGGTTCCTGGCCTCTTCGTCTGATTTCCAATGTTTCTCACCATTTGTATTCATGTGTTGTTTTCCTCAGATCCCCCAGTGGGTCCCGTGGCTTCGCTAACAAGGAGACCCATGGAAAGGATGATGGGGAAAACAAACCACCAGACCCGGTGTAGTCTTTGTTTCCTAGTTACAGAACCTGAGTGAGAGTGTAAAATGATGCCTCCTTCTTCTGCTCGTTGGCTAGAGCCTTCTTCTTCATCTTTCTTTCCAGCCTTTTCGTCTGGGCCCTCTGCTTCTGTCCTTTGGCTTGTACCTACGTCCTTCAGATGTTCTCGGGGCCCTGCCTTCCCTCCCGCCAGTCACTCATCCATGGCTTCCACCCTGGGAGATGCTTGTAGTGGGAGAGATGATGCCAGCCGGACCTCTCCGCCACTCGCAGTGCTGTCGGTGTCATCATAGTTACCTGGAACGGACCCATCCATCGTGGTTGGTTCCATTTACTTTTGTGGACTCTGAGTTTCCCCCAGTCTCCAACATTTATGGGGAGCTTGTCAGGGTCTTCACCTGGGGGAACCTTGTTTGCTTTCCTGTAGGCAGAGTGGAGAGACCTGACAATAGAGGTTAGTTCTTTCATGTACTAAATGTGGTCACACTGTGCCTCCTTATCTGTCGGTCAGTCATAGCTCGAAAACCTAGTGTGTTCATGGGTCGTCCTGTTAACATCTCGTAAGGTGTACACCCAATACCTTTGTTAAGGCTGCTGCACATTTTCATGAGGACAAGGGGCAACCATTCCACCCAGCTAATTTTTGTGAAATGGCAGGCTTTTGCAAGCCCCCCTTTGATCGTTTGATTAGACCTCTCTGTAATCCTGTTACTCTGCGGGTGATTGATGGACACAAACTTCTGGTCAACACCCATCATTTTGGCCACTTGGGCAATCACGTCTCCTGTGAAATGGGTGCCATTGTCGGCAGACAAAACCTCAGGCACACCGAACCTGGGTATGATTTCCCTGACTAGCAATTTTGCAACTGTTCGCGAATCGCAGTTGGTGGTGGGAAATGCTTCCACCCACCTGGTGAACCGGTCAATCACCAGGCAGTATCTCTTTCTTTCTTTTCGCTCTACCATGTCTATAAAATCCATAGCAAGGTGGACAAAAGGTCATTTTGGAGTGGGGAACTTCTCTGGTTTCAGTGGAGTTCCCTTGGCTATGTCATATAATAAACATGTCGCACAACGGTAGATGAACTGTTTTACATGCTGCGTCAAATTCGGACAAGACCATTGGACCGGAATCTTCTCCACCATATCCCCGCTTGACGAATGACTCACACCATGAGCCAATTGGCAAACAGCAGAGATCATGGTGGAGGGTATGCATGGTTGACCCATCAAACCATAATCCAGACTTAGGGCAAAGGGCGCACCCTTTGTCCCTCCAAACCTGATGATTAAGAACATCAGCCTGTTGCTGTTTTTCAAGGTCAGTAGTTTCAGATGAAACAACCGACTGAAAGTAGAGTGCATGTGTGTGACAACGGGATGCTGCCAATTTGGCCACCTCATCAGCTAGGCTGTTACCAATGCAAGCATAATCACTCCTACCTGTGTGTGCCTCAACCTTAACAATAGCCAATTTGTTAGGTTTTCGCATTGCTTTAATCAACTGTTCAACATATGTCCTATTCTTAATAGGTGTTTCTGTGCTGTTAGTAAACCCTCTCGCCTCCAAACCACACACCATGACAAACAAACCCCAATAGCATAAGCTGAGTCTGAATAAACAGTAAGTGCCTTTCCTGCCCCTAATTCACAAGCTGTTTTCAGAGCTAACAATTCCGCCTGTTGCACTGATAAATGTTCTGGTAGGGACTGTATCACCTTCCACAAAATCCTATGTGTTTTTTTTTTACCTGTACTCCGATCTACATTATGTATGCAGAACCATCAACGAACAGCACCATGTCAGAGTCCTCCAGAGGTTCATCAAACAAGTCTGGTCTTGCCTTTGAGTGTTGTTCTATTAATCCAACACAATTGTGCTCCTCCCCATCTTCAAGGGACGCCAACAGTTGTGCAGGGTTTACAACAGAACATCTTTGGATTTCAACATTGGGTTGAGTAAGCAAGCATTCATAGCCTGCTAGCCTTGTACCTGACATACAGGAGTTTTTATGATTCAGTATCGTCATTACTGAATGTGACACAAATACTGTAACAGGTTCTGTGCTCTATCAAGGCCAAATGCAGTCGCTGCCATTGCTCTTTCACGTGGATGGGAACCCCTTTCAACAGCATCAAGTCTGGTAGAATAGTAACCACAAGGCCTCATCCTACCCTGGTTTTTCTGAGTTACCACAGTCGTTGCGAACCCGTTCTTTTCCCCTCCGTATAGGAAAAATGGTTTAGAGTAGTCTGGTAAGCCAAGGGCAGGAGACATTCCCAAGGCCTGTTTCAAATCCTTGAATGCTTTCTCTTCTGTTTTTTCCCCAGTTTAGAACTCTGCTGTTACCACCTGCACATATCTCTCTGAGTGGTCTGGCGATGAGGGAGAAATCACAGATCCAATTTCTGCATTATCCTGCACATCCCAGGAAAGAAACCATCTCTTTCACTGATTTTGGTTTGGGGTTATTCAGGATAGCCTTAATCCTCTCAGGTGATAGATGCTTCTCCTAATATGAAAAGTTCAGTCCAATGAACAACACCTTCTCTTTCCAGAGCTGTAGTTTGTCCTTTGACACCTTGTGTCCCTTGTTACATAGTTCAGTTAGTAGATACAGGGTGTCTTTCCTGCACTCGTCTTGGGAGGTGGAGCACATCAGTAGGTCATCCACATACTGTACAAGAGTGCACGTATGTGTGCCACCAGAGACTCTGGGTTCGCGCCCAGTGCTCCTATGAGGGAACTCAAGGTCTCTTAGGTCAGCTTGGAGCATCCTGTTGAAGATTGAAGGGCTGCAAGCATAACCTTGTGGGAGACGATTGTAAGAATACTGAGTTCCCCTGTGGGTAAATGATGACTGCTCTCCTCAGCTAGAGGCACAGAGAAAAAAGCACCACTCAGGTCAACAATGGAGAAATGGGTTGACATAGCTGGAATGTTGGTGAGTATGGTCAAAGGGTCTGGAACAACTGCCATTTCTTGTTCCACTGCTGCATTTAGTGGTCTGAAATCTTGAACCATCCTGTATTTTCCTGACAGTTTCTTAACAGGGATGATGAGTGTGTTACAATCACTGTAACAAGGGCAAATCACGTCTCCTCCTGTCACGGTGGACGAGGAGGAGTAGTAGGAAGGATCGGAGGACCAATGCGCAGCATGGTAAGTGTCCATATTGTTTAATAAGAATAATGAACACTGAACAAAACGATAAACGACAACATGAAATAACAAAACTGAAACAGTTCCGTGTGGAACAAACACTGACACGGAAAATAATCACCCACAACTCAAAGGTGAAACCAGGCTACCTAAGTATGGTTCTCAATCAGGGACAACGTTTGACAGCTGCCTCTGATTGAGAACCATACCAGGCCAAACACAGAAATCCCAAATTATAGAAAAAATAACATAGACAATCCACCCAACTGACGCCCTGACCATACTAAAACAAAGACAACAAAAGAACTAAGGTCAGAACGTGACACCTCCCAATAGGTTGGTTATTGTTTCTCCAATTCCCTCCATTCCTTCAGGTCACATGGGGTATTGTTTCTGTCTCGGTCTGGCACATCCCTCTTTAAGTATGATTATCACTGGTTCTGCTGACCTTATTCTGTCTAATTCATTCCCCCCGCTTGACCTTAGGGCAGAGTTGACCTCCTCCAGATCTCTTTCTCCCTCTGCAGTAAGAACCATGCTTCGAGGTGGGAATACACCTTAGGGCAGAGTTGACCTCCTCCAGATCTCTTTCTCCCTCTGCAGTAAGAACCATGCTTCGAGGTAGGAATACACCTTAGGGCAGAGTTGACCTCCTCCAGATCTCTTTCTCCCTCTGCAGTAAGAACCATGCTTCGAGGTGGGAATACACCTTAGGGTGCGGTTTCCTCATAGAAGATTGTCTTCGGGGTCACAGGGCACATTTTCGATATCAATCTTCAGGTCTCCATCCATGTTGCTGTAGACGTTGCAGCAAGTTCTTTTGAAATCCTCCCTCTTCACCCACGTTCTGTCTTGGTTCATCATCCTCACCATAGGACCCAGGTATTTTGCTTGGTATCCAGGGTTTACACAAAGTATAACATGAGGGTCGAACTTATCACATCCCCTGAACCATGGCCATGCATGTCTGGAGACTTCCACCCCAGCTGCCACCCCTTCAGGGCCCGCGTAACAGTTCTGCATGATGACATACAGGTGAGGACCTTTCATGTAATCCATCCAGTCAACCCTGTAGTCTTCATCCTGTTACCCCCTGACATAGAGCATAGTACAATGTAGGACTTGATTGAAGGTTCTCTGGTTCAGTATGTCGTCATAGGGCATTAACCATTCTGATATGGTGTGGAGATTCAAAAGTTCCAACTGATAACACGTGTCTCTATGAGACCTTCCCACGATAGTAGTAAAGTCTTCCGTGTAGACTTGGTTCATCCTAACCGGGATGGTATTTCTTCCAGGAATCCATGGTATATCTGCAGTTAGCCTTTCTCCTCTGAACGTCGGGGTGGCGTTCATGGTTGTTAACAAGTCTCTACCTAGTAGGTTTACAGGTGTTTCAGGTGAGTTTAACATGGGGGCTGTGATTCTACCCCCATCGCCAAAGTCCAGTGTCAGATCTTTTGTCCAGTACACATTGCTGGGCTGTCCCGGTGCCCCAATTACTGTGACGGATGATTTGCACAGGGAAGCCTGAACAACTTGTCCAGATTTCCCTAAACAGGAACAGTGAGCTCCAGTGTCTATTAGAAATGGGGAGTCATGTCCATTAACGTTGAGTGTAAGCATTGGCTCTTCTCTTCCATCATTGAATTCGTATCAAAACCAGACAGTGGTTACTTCTCTGTGTCTAGTTTCGGTCTGACTCAGACTTAGCCTGCAATCACACTCTTGCAACAGCCAGGGCTTAACCACAAAGACTAATATAGATAGCTTGTGCAACATATAGTGGCAGAGATTTTAGACACATAGCAACAGTATCTTATTATAAGGCCTGCAGCAAAACACATGAATCTTAAGGTCCCCTTAATCAATAATGGGGAGGGTCTTTGGGACCCACCCCCTACATAACATAACGTAGAGCAGAAAGACGCCTGAGCGTAGTCCCCACTCCTGTTTTCAGGGGAAACGGAAGTTAGGTTGAAAATATTGTATCCCTGAAAACCAGAAACATCTGCTTTCTGCCAACACTGTTAAGGGTGACTGTGTTGTCACATGTTGTCCAGGAGCTCTTCTCCAATTAGCTGATTGGATTGGTCCAGGTGGATTGGTCCCCCAGCAGGCTGTTGGGTTATATGACCTCTGGAGTGGCAACACAGAGGCATATCATTTGTGTGATGGGACAAGGCCATTACGTGTGGGTGTCATCATTCAAATTGCCCACTGATGATTGTTTTTTGTCATTTGAAATTGAGGTTAAAATAACATACTGGGAATACTGGTTACAAATACCACCAACTGTAGAAGTCATCCACGTTTTGTTTCTCTCTCTCTCTCTCTCTCTCTTGGTTTTAAAGATTGAAGTTGAATATTCTGATCATTGTTGTACAAGAAACCAGTGATAATGTTTTTCCTAAGTATCCCCATTGTTTTCTTGTTCCATTGTCTTTACTAATCAGTGAGACCCTGACAGGTTGGCCTCATTAGAATATGCAGATTTTTAGATCGTAAACTCACACAGGTGTTCAGGCAGTGATTTTGCCAATTATGAAATGGTGTGAATAATTGAAAGACTCATGATCCTCCACTCATCGCTTCTGTCATGATTATTTATGGCTGCCCAGCCATAAACCTCCCCGAGCCTCTTCTCTACTTACACATTACACAGCCCACCCCCTGAATAGAACAAAATAAAAATAGAACATAAAAAATAGAATAGATTGTATAATAGAATGACACTGCATGGCATCAATAGAATAGTTTGTTAGGCAATAAAAAGGGATGGTTTGGCTTGACAGTAAGTCCATTAGTCGAAAGGGCAATATTTACGTGGATGTAAATAGATTGGCTGAAATTGATTGGCTTGACACATGAAATACAAACGACCATGAAATCCTATTTAGTTTGAAATTATGGCCAAACTCGAATATGTCCAGCCTACTACAGTAGCCCTACACCACTAACTATATGCCCCCGTCGCCCTGCCTGAGCACTTCTTCTTCAGGACGCGTCTGTGAAAGTCATTTAACACACTGTCGCACAGTGAACTGACGAGCGCGAAGAGGAGGGATCTGTCATCTTCACGGTCTCAGGCAGCATGTGGACGGGCTCCTATCGTGCCACTGTCGAGAGAGAAATGGCGAAAGCCAGTGTCAAAATTCGAGAACATCTATCTTTGGATGCAGAGTAAGCTGATGTTTCACAGCTGTAAATAGTTTTGGAGTCTTGGTTCTTTGTATTCAGTCTACAGGGCACGCGCTACACTTTGGCGGTGGTGACAGTTAATCTATTTGAGCTGGGTTCTCGGCCAGTGCAATCTAAGGAATTAATCGTTATACAGGACTATACACCTGCAATTTGTTCCCAGAACGGTGGTGACTGACTCCCGTTGGATGTAACGTTGAGCGGAGTGACGCGGGTCGGTTTGCGGGCAAATCGAGCGGTGGCGGACCAAACGCACAACGTCCAAATATTCTCCCTTCCCGTGTCCCTGTGCTCCGCCCGACTCATAACGGAGATGTTGCTCCTCGGAATACTGCTCAACATCTTCATACGAGGTAAAATGAAGGAAGATATCCATGCTGTTACATACATTTTTGCCGTCAGTCATTCAAGCTACACGCTGGTCTACTCTGACCTTACAATTAGTTTTTTAGCATCTGGGTTTTATAGGCAATCATGACACATTTACTCATCTAATTTAAGTATTTGATGATTTCAATTCGTAATAAGGCTAATTACCCCCATAACACCATAACAACATTTTACATTATGGTTAAAATGCGCGTTTTCAGTGAGCTTTGGATGCAGGCATGGCTTCTAATATGCTCTGCAATGAATACATGTATTACACCTATTCATTGATCTTCTAGGCTACATGAACTGCTCTTAATAATCATTTTATGACAACATTAATATTTAGTGAAAAGAGACTGTAGGAACCACTTGGAAACCTCTTGAATTTAAACTTTGGATTAATTAAAATATTTTATAAATTATTTCTAGTCTTGGGACAAAGGCTGATGATCGCTAAAACCACTCGTTTTTGATATTCTGAAATTGATATTCTGTGAGTTGGTGCCGCCCGATGCATAGGCTACACAAATAATTCCCCCGCGGATCGACCGTTTTATTTATTTGCCGTGTTAATGATTGTATTTTTGGTGTGCTGGTGTAAGCGACAGTCCCAGGGGTCGCATTGTATATCATCTGTGGGTTGTCTGTTTCTCCCTCGCCCGAGTGAGCGTGGTTTGATTTACGCAAACACCTTTCTGGCTTGCAGGTCTCTTTCTTTAAAAAAAAAATCTTAATATAAATTCAGCTCACCTCCAACCGCACATCAGAATAAATGATAAAGTTGTTGTTCAATGAGGAAGCGCACTCAACCGATGCCTGTGTGCAAACAGCGGAATCGTGGTTGACGTCTTAACGGCGCACAGGTGCGTATGGCCGCCAGATATGCGTCCAGGTGTGTTTGAGTAGCCGCAGAGGCAGACACTGGGACCGGGCGCCGCACGGCGGGGTGCGCATTAAGTTTTGACAGCCCAGCGGGTCACACACACACACACAGGTGACAGGTGTCTCCATCAGAGGTGATTTTACTGCACAGCGGGAGGCTGGGGTTGAACAAGAGTGCTTTGGCAAAGGTCAACGGCAGATAAACAGCTAGCTGTAAACTCCTTTATAATTTCCTCATAGAAAAAGATTCAGTTAAGGGAAAGAAAATGGCATGCATGGGAAATGAAAAGGTATTGTAACGACCCTGGGTTTCTAAGCGCGGAAATCGACTCTGCTTTTGCGGCACAGTCAATAGCGCGCCGGACCTCGGGGTCGAGGGTTCGAGACCTGCTCCCTGCTGTTTCATTACATTGGTGTCGGAAGTGATCGGACCTTGCATCCACGACAGTGCGTGTGCTTGGCCGGTGAGCGCGTTCCTGTAAGACGTAGAGCCACAAGCTAGCGCGAGGACGCGCTCTTTGAAAGGTGGGACCTGCTCCCTGTTGTTTCATTTCAATATTCTCTGCCCGCTTCAAGTTGCACCGTAGGCCTATACAGAAACTGCCGTTGACTCTTTCGATACTATAACATGAAAAACGGTTCGTTACTAGAATATCTGTTTCTTTAGGTTAACCTACTTCCGTCAAATGTGTCTCATGTCATAGCCTACGGATTGAGATGACGAGCCTGTCTAGTAATTTGTCAGACTCTTCTCAAGGGGGCAGTAGTAAATTAGCCAGGCTGACGCAGCGCAAAACACTTTTGAGAAGCAAGCAAGAGAGAGAAAATGCCGACTGCATGGCTTCTTCTAACGAAAACATACTTCCACGCCCGCAGTTTATTGACAAAACTGGCTCCAGAAGCGAACTATGGGAATACTTTGCCAACAGAGCAGATGATGGGAATAATTTCCTTACAAAGCATACACTCTAAAAAGAAAAGGTTCCTGGAGTGTCCTTTAGGGGTTCTGCAAATTGAAACTGGGGGAACCCTTATAAATTCTTCGTAGAACCCTTTTTAAAGGGTTATTCAAACAACCCATTTTAATGAATCCTCAAAAACCTTTGCCGTTTATTTTTGAACTACTCCCCTCCCCTTTTATTATTATTATTATTAATAATATGCATAACAATAACACAATATTTGTGGTAAATGTGAATGAAAAACACAATGCTTTTCATACACATGCCTTGTCCATAATGTAGAGGCCTATGGGAGGAGGATCTGCATGACCTACCAATACCAATTGACATGTCTTTGTATGCCTCCTCCTCTGTGTACCTGCAGACACAAAGTGAGCAGTTCAGTCATCTGCACCCAATCCAGCTATATATTCTTACCTCTTTTTGATTGAATGGTGTCCATTTTCCATTTTAGGAAGATTTGAACAATTATGAAAAGATAGATGGTATCATCATAAAACAATATTAATTTATATCATACAATTATCATACAAATGTACCTTAAATTTAGCATATCTTTACATTTTTGGGTTAAGTGCCTGTACTTTCAAATCCAAATGTTTCAGTTGGGCAGTTAGGAGGTTCCTTGATGAACCCCACCTCATTTGGGGATTTTGGAAGAGTCTTTTGGGGGCATTTTTCAGTGCCAAGACCCTAAGGTTCTTCAAAGAACTTTGAGGATCTTAGAAGAACCCTTATTGAAACCCTCATTTTTAGAGTGCACCGAAACAACTATGCAAGGCAGGGCAGTGCAAGGGCGGTTTAGCCAAAATGACAAACTATTTTACACACAACATTTTAATTGTAATGTTATTCTACTAGCAACAGGAGGCTATTTTCAAAATAATTTTTCAGTGACACTAACATGAACACACACTATGTACACAAAAGTATTTGGACACCCCTTCAAATGAGTGGATTTGGGTATTTTAGCCACACCGTTGCTGACAGGTGTATAAAATCGAGCACACAGCCATGCAATCTCCATAGACAAACATTGGCAGTAGAATGGCCTTACCGAAAAGCTCAGTGACTTTCAACGTGGCACTGTCATAGGATGCCAACTTACTAACAAGTCAGTTTGTCAAATTTCAACTGTACTTGAGCTTCCCTGGTCAACTGTAAGTACAATTTGTCTGTCCTCTGTTGCAGCACTTACTGCCAAATTCCAAACTGCCACAGGAAGCAATGTCAGAACAAGAACGGTTAGTCGGGAGCTTCATAAAATGGGTTTCCATGGCCGAGCAGCCGCACACAAGCCTAAGATCACTATGCACAATGCCAAGCGTGTCGTAATTGGACTCTGGAGCAGTGGAAACGCATTCTCTGGAGCGATGAATCCCGCTTCACCATCTGGTAGTCCAATGGACGAATCTGGGTTTGGCGGATGCCAGGAGAATGCTACCTGCCCCAGTGCATAGTGCCAACTGTAAAGTTTGGTGGAGGAGAAATAATGGTCTGGAGATGTTTTTCATGGTTTGGGCTAGGCCTCTTAGTTCCAGTGAAGGGAAATCATAAGGCTCCAGTATACAATGACATTCTAGACGATTTTGTGCTTCCAACTTTGTGGTAACAGTTTGGGGAAGGCCGTTTTCTGTGCACAAAGCGAGGTTCATACATACATTATTTGTCGAGATTGGTGTGGAAGAACTTGACTGGCCTGCACAGTGGTTTGACCTCAACCCCATCGAACACCTTTGGGATGAATTGGAACGTCGACTGCGATAGCCCTATTTTGTAAAAGACCAAGGACATATTATGGCAAGAACAGCAAAGAGAAATTACAGTCCATCATTTATTTAAGACATGGTCAGTAAATCCAGAACATTTCAAGAACTTTGTGTGCAGTCTAAAAACCATCAAGCGCTATGATGAAACTGGCTCTCATGATGACTGCCACAGGAAAGGAAGACCCAGGGTTATCTCTGCTGCAGAGAATAATTTAGAGTTACCAGCCTAAGAAATTTCAGCCCAAATAAATGCTTCACAGTGTTCAAGTAACAGTCACATCTGAACATCAACTGTTCAGAGGAGACTGTGTGAATCACGCTTTCATTGTAGAATTGCTGCATACAAACCACTACTAAAGGGCACCAATAATAAGTAGAGACTTGTTTGGGCCAGGAAACACGAGTGTAAGGGCTATTTGACCAAGAAGGAGAGTGATGGAGTGCTGCATCAGATGACCTGGCATCCACAATTACCCAACCTCAACAGAATTGAGATGGTTTGGGATGAGTTGGACCGCAGAGTGAAGGAAAAGCAGCCAACAAGTGCTCAGCACATGTGGGAACTCCTTCAAGACTGTTGGAAAAGCATTCCAGTTGAAGCTGGTGTGCAAAGCTGTCATCAAGGTAAAGGATGGCTACTTAAATATTTGTTTAATACTTTTTGTTTACTACATGATTCCATATGTGTTATTTCATAGTGTTGATGTCTTCACTATTATTCTACAATGTAGAAAATAGTAAAAAAATCAAGAAAAACCCTTGTAAGAGTAGGTGTGTCCAAACATTTGACTGGTGCTGTAGACTGCTTTTGGATTACTGATAGTGTCATTTGTGTTGTTAACTGGATTCATTCTGACATTCCTGATTTCTTGTTTCTAGTTTTTGATTATTTATTTTGTTGTGTACTTGTTTTAGGAGCTGGCAGCACAAGCATTTCGCTGCACCCGCTTTAACATCTGCTAAACTGTGTACGTGACCAATTAACTTTGATTTGATGATAGGATTGATAGCACATAGGATTTGTTTGGAATACGGATTGTGTGTGCATATGGGGACAGGGCAAGCCAGGAAGGTAGGTGTGTGGGTGTGGGTGGGTGTGGGTGTGGGTGTGGGTGTGGGTGTGTGTGTGTGTGTGTGTGTGTGTGTCTCCATGCCTCCATGGGGTAGCTTGGGGTTGTATGTGTGTTTTTGTTGATAACTATGATTTGGAACTCTAACACAGGAGTAACAGATGGTGTGTTGGGCTTTTGCCTCCTTGGCTGGGAGATTCACCCTGTTTGTGTGTGGCTGTGTGTGTGTCTTCACTGAAACTCTTTAATTTGCCCATTCTGCTGTACACACAGGGACTCCATGACATCATACCTCACTGCTCCCTCATATGAACTTTGGGGTCGCACTCCATTGCACTGCATCCATAACCACTGATCTTGAGACAGCTCTCCCAATCCATGACCTATCCCTAACCATTAATGAACGACACATCAGAACTGGCCCAGGATCAGTTACATGTAAAATGGTAACACTTAAACCCTACAGGTGTAATGCTTTATAGCTTGCTGTTAAAATGGGTTTTACCATTTATAATGTCTTACGAACCACATACATACGGGTCCCCTCAACTTCTTTCAAAAGGTGATAAGGTCAATGTGACGTCATGTGATTGTGAGTGATTCCCCTGGTATGTGTATGGCAACGTGTGACTAGTTCAGGGGGAAAGTCTGAGTTTCCTGCTTTTTATGTGACATGGGTAATTTGTCTTCTTCCTCTACCTGTAGTTGGTGCTCTAGTGTTTAAAGCGACAATCTGCAGTAGAAACAGTAACAAAGCGGCTTCCCCACCGCTGGTTTGGTGAAATGCTGAGGGATGGATAAATGTAATCACTCTCAAATACATAGACAGAGCTATGGATGCAAGGATTGACCATCCATGATATCCAAATGATAGTTTTAACCATGTTTTAAGGCTATATAGTGTTTGTTTACATTTTCTTTGTTTACAGACATTGGAGTAAAACAAGCTTATATTTTGGGGTTTTGACGGGGGATACGACAGTTGAACTAAGCTTATGAAGCCTTTATAAAAGTTATATTCTTGAAGAATCGATGGGTACATATCATTCATTTATGAGTCGAGAAATGGATGTAGCAACTGCTGATTGCCCCTTTAAGCGTTCTTACGACCCCGCCATACTTTATTTATTCCATTTACGTTCTCCCATTGATCTACATTGTACCCAGAGTCTCGGGTAGTCTGTTTCCTGAAACTCAACACATTCGATTTAAATATGTTGCTCTGTTGAATATGAAGCTCCTTTTGCTCAACCACTTCAGCCATCGGGTGCAGGGTTTCCTAACTGACTATTTCAATCCGCTGTGTAGTGCTCGGGCGAAAAAACAGAACTCGTACCCAGGTGGGGCCCCAGGACCGAGTTTGGGATACCCTGATCTAGTGTGTGGCAAGGTGTGTGTGTGTCACAGACAGATTGCTGTACCCCCCTCCTGTGGATGTGTGGTATTGTGTTTTTGTAATAATGATCGACTCCGTGCCCACAGTCCCCCTCACAGCAGGAGTCAGACATAAAAGGGTTCCTCTCTGGTTGTGTGCGCGTGTTTTTCAGCACATGCTGATTGCGGCTCACACTGTGAGTGTGTCCTAGCCAGCAAGGTTCTGATTGGTGTGTGTCGCCAAACGGTGTTTGTCTCTGTCTGCTTTCTCTCTCTCTCTCCTGTGAGTTTTTAAATGACTGTAATCGGAAAACGTTAGTGTGTCTGTAGGTTTGTGCGTAAACCATTGAATTTTACCAAGGGAGAATTTTGTATTGGTTTACAAATAACAGTCAAAAGCAGCCAAAAATATCACGCAGAACATTTCTGGGGTAAAATAGGAGGTATTTCCCAAATATGAAACCTCACACTGTAAACTTTGGCTTTTGATTCACTCGAAGACAATGCCTTCTCGTCCATGCAAATGAGATACTGTAGAGAAACACTCATACATCCAGTATTGGATTTTCATATTTAACGTCAGTGCATTCAGCCCAAATACAAATCAATGGGTTCACAGTGGGTTCTCCCTGTCCACCATATTGAGTGGACCATTTAGAAATGTTTGGAACAGCTACTCATCCCAATACGATGGCTGACCATTCTCCTCCTCCCCTCTGTCTCCTCCGCCCTCTTTTCTGTAGGTGTGGTCCCCTCCTTGTCGCCCCTCCCCCTTGGCTTTGTAGACTGTGTGGAGGCAGAGAGGGGGTGTAAGGAAGACCCCCGGTGTAAGGAGCTGTACATGACCCTGGAGTACTGTGCATCCGAGGAGGCGTTGGCTCCGCTGGGGAACAAGGCCAGCATAGAGTGCCTGGAGGCCCTGAGCGGCCTGCACTACCTCCCTCTGTTGGCCTGCAAGTGTCAGCGCGGCGCACGCAGAGAGGAGCACTGCCTCAAAGTCTACTGGAGCATCAGGATCCTGCAGGGTGAGTGTGTGTCCACGCGTGTGTGTGTGTATGAGTTTATAAAAAACGTGGTAGGTGTAGACGCGCGTGTGTGTCACAAAGTGTGTATGTTTGATTACTAGCTTGCAGAGGGAAGGGGGCAGTTTACATGTTTTAGTACCATTGGTTCTTGACCCACCATTTGGCCAATACTACGTTAGACCCCTGGCCATCCTCTGTGACACATCCCTATAGCCACCGTGTTTTGCCACTGATGCTACAGTCACTGCATGGCCACGCATCTGACTATCAGGTGTGTGTCCCAAATGGCACCCTATTCCCTATATAATGGGCACACTATTCCCCATAGGTCCTGGTCAAAAGTAGTGCACTAATATATATATATATATATATATATATATATATGGAATTGGGTACCATTTGGGACTCACCATCAGTGAGAGTTAATGACAGCTAATGGAGCTATCCCCCATGCTCCGTCAGTCACCATGCATACGGTAATTACACAGCACTCTTCTCTAACACAGAACAGAGTTCTCTCCCCTACCGTGTCATTAAGGAAAACAGTACACAGGGATTTACACGAAGAGATTAGTAGATTTATATACTGAACAAAAATATAAACGCAACATGCAACAATGATTCAATGATTTTACTGAGTTACAGTTCATGTAAAGAAATCAGTCAATTGAAATAAATAAATTATGCCCTAATCTACAGTTGTCACATGACTGTGCAGGGGCGCATCCTTGGGTGGGCCTGGGAGGGCGTAGGCCAACCCACTGTGGAGCCAGGCCCAGCCAATCAGAATTCGTTTTTCCCCACTTAAGGGCTTTATTACAGACAGAAATACTCCTCAGTTTCATCAGCTGTCCGGGCGGCTGGTCTCAGACGATCCCGCAGTTGAAGAAGCCAGATGTGGAGGTCCTGGGCTGGCGTGGTTAGATGTGGTCTGAGGTTGTGAGGCCGGTTGGAAGTTCTGCCAAATATTCTAAAATGACATTGGAGGCGGCTTATGGTAGAAAAATCTACATTAAATTCTCTGGCAACAGCTCTGGTGGACATTCCTGCAGTCAGCTTGCCAATTGCACACTCACTTAAAGCTTGAGACATCTGTGGCATTGTGTTGTGTGACACAACTGCACATTTTAGAGTGGCTTTCATAGTCCCCAGCACAAGGTGCACCTGTGTAATGATCATGCTGTTTAATCTGTTTCTTGATATGCCACACCTGTCAGGTGAATGGATTATCTTGGCAGAGGAGAAATGCTCACTAACAGGGATGTAAACAAATTTGTGCACAGAATTTGAAAGAAATAAGCTTTTTGTGCTTATGGAACTTTTCTGGGATCTTTTATTTCAGCTCATTAGCATCCACACACAACTTAGTCTTTAGTCTCAGTACACTTCAACTCTACTCTAGTGTGGTCTTAAAAGCAACTTCAGCAGTGTATTTCTTTAATTTAGCTAATTATAGGCATGTTCCAGATCTGAACTAATTACATGGTGTGAGTACAATCTAACTACACTGAACAAAAATATAAACACAACATGTAAAGTGTTGGTCCCAGTGTTGGTCCCACATGGGACCAACACTTTACATGTTGTGTTTATATTTTTGTTCAGTGTAGCCATCTTTATAGGGTCGGATGACAGGTCAACTGACCAGGAGGCAATCTTGGCCATCTAGTGTATTCACGTTGAAGAATTCATGAACAGCCGCCCCCGCAGTAGCGCAGCTAATTAATTATTCCCATCAGACTCGAGTCATCTGTAGCACTTCCTGGGGCTGTATGGACAGATTACTTGCTGCAAGGCCATGTTCTGGCTGAGCTGTTGTGGTTGACTGTTGCAGCTCGGGTAGGCAGTAGTTGACCACGGTTACTGGTTGGCAGAGAAAGTGACCATCTTGGCTGCCCAGTCAACTCCCGAACTCGTGCTCCTTGGGGCATGAACGGCTCCGGCCGCCCCATGAGAAGATCTTTGATGGCTGGAGTAAATGCCTATTCGCTCCTTTTCTTGGGGCCATGTTTGGGTAGGTAGAGCTGGATACAGGTCAGGTATTAGCAGAGGGTAGATTGCCTGAGCCGAGTCCAGAGCAGTTAAGGTCTGAAAGATACTGGGAGCTCCTAGGAACTGGGATTGGGCCAGTTGATCTAGACCTGGAAAGAGATGAGGGCAAACTAGCTGAGCTGCTAGCCTGTATACTGAACTCAAGGGTTGTGGTAGCATTCAAAGCTGGTCTGCAGTTACATCTCCTTCTGGGGATGACTGGTTGGAGCTGCTTGAATAGGCTTGTACTTGACTTGCAGAGAGAGCTGCCCTAGACTTTAGTTGGTCTGCTGCTGCCTTAAGGGAACCTGGGGCAGAGGTTCTCAATTGTTGAGATTGAAGCTTGCCTTCGTCGCTTGTGTTGAGGGGCTCAGCTTCCGTGCTAAGCTCGGAGTCTCTTGGTGGTTTCAGACATTGCACTGAGGCTTGAGGGGTCACCTTGGTTTCTGAGTTTGTAATGTACTTTCTCTTGGAAAGCCTGTGGCAGTTCTTGTCCGTCCCTTTCTCCCTGGGTAGCAATATAAGTACATTCAGACTGAGAGGGGGGTGGGTGGACTGGGCACAGAGGTTCGCCTGCCTGCACTAGTGACTAGTTGTGTCCCCTCTGTGCTGCCTAGGTTCTATATAATTGTAAAAATAAATAAATATTATACTTCAAAGGGTCTTAAAATTCAAAATCAAAGAACTAAATGATCCTTGGTATGGCCTTCTTAAAACAATTCCATATTGCTTAGACAGGACTTTAATGGTTAACAGCAATTACCAAAATCCAAATCTTCGTGTGGCAGTTTTTTCCGGCTCAGAGAAGAAAAGTTGAAGTGAGAGGTTTCACTCGCCAAAATCAGTCCAAAAATAAGCCCAATGCGTTTCTATGGGCTTATTTTGGACCTAAACGTTACGCCTGCTTTCCTGCCTTTGGGACAATGACTCCCATTGTTAAGGGAGAGAAATGAGCATCTCGTCATTATATACAGATCTCTGGAAGGATATACTTTTATGCCTGCCACGTTAGGTTAGATACACAGACCACATGAGAGAGGGATATACACAACAATGAGAGGGACAGAGACCTTTTGTGAAAGTATACCTCACCTACTTTGAAGAAGTAGTAAAATGATCGTCAGACAGCTCTGCAGCATACTTAGGCAGGCTAGCTAAATAGGATGACTAAAGACAGTACAGTATGGGGAACACGGCCATCTTTATAGGGTCAGGTGACCGGTCCCCTGATGGCTCATCTGACCCTCATGAATGGTACATGATGGAATTTAGACTAGGTGTTATTATGATGTTGGTAGCAGGTGTGTGTTGTTTTAATGAGATGTTGGCTGAGTGCTTTGAGTCCCTGTTATGATGTGATGCTTCCGTTTTGTGTTTGATTATGTTGTGATTCTGTCTCCTGTGGTGTTGGGAGATTATGATGCGATTCGGTCTACTGTCATGTTCTTTTCAGATTATGTGGTGATCTCTCCTGCATTTGTTATGTTTAGGTTGCGATGTGATATCATGATGTTAGGTTGTAATATGACGCTGCCTCCCATGTTATTATTATTAGGTTGTAATGTGATGTTCTCCTCTGTGACCATGAAGGTTATGATGACTTTGAGGGGTCTCCCTATGAGGACTCGCCAGTGGAGTCTTCTCGAATGGCCTCCTTAGTGGCAGCAGGTAGCCTGCAGCACAATCATTTATTACCCTCAGACACTCCTGATCAATACACTCCTAAACCCTATAACCAATCAATCCACTCATCTCTACAGCACTCAAGTGACCAGATTTTCACTTTCTCTCCCCTTTCTTTCTCTCTCTGTCGCTCCCTTCTTCCTCTCTCTCTCTCTCTCTCTCTCTCTCTCTCTCTCTCCCCTTCTCTCTCTCTCTCCTTCCCCATACCGGTCTCTATATCTATCCACCTCTATCTTTCCCCATCCCCCTCTCTCTTTTAGCCTCCTCTCTTCTTCTAGATGGACAGAACGTATGTCTGAAGGCAGCCCAGGACTGTGGTCTGTATGAGAAATGTGGTTCTCTGAGGTCTGAGTACGTCCTGGCCTGCACCAAGCATGCCCCAGGCTCGGACCACTGCAACAGGCAGAAGTGCCACCGGGCGCTGCGGCGCTTCCTGGAGCGCGTTCCGGAGGAGTACAGCCTGGGGTTGCTGTTCTGCCCCTGTACTGACAAACTGTGTGGGGAGAGACGCAGGAAGACCATTGTCCCTTCCTGTTCCTACCAGGAGAGAGACTGGATACAGCCCAACTGTCTGCTTCTGCAGAGCTTCTGCAGGAGGGACCATCTCTGCAGGTCAGGCAAACACTATATGTACACACACAAAACACAAACCTTTTTGCTCCTAGAAGCACTCTCATTTGTGTATCTGTGTCTGTGTGTCTGTGTGTGTGATTCAGGTCCAGACTGGCTGATTTCCAGCATAACTGCCAGCCCTCTGGGAATTTCCCTTCTGGCTGTATCAGAGAGAGTGGAGCTGTGTGCCTCAAATCCTACGCCGGACTGATCGGTAAGAGAGCGAGTGAGAGAGGGAGCGGTGAAAGAAGTCAGTCTGGTTACACGAGGCTTGAGGAGAAAGGGGGATGCAGCTAAATATGAAGTATGGAGAGGGGTGAGATGAGGGAGGAGAGAGACTAAAAGAAAATAGAGAGTGATAAAGATGACAGAGTGTGTTAGCGGATCGTGTCAGGGCTGTGTCAGTGGGCCAGCCTTAGGAACTTTTGCAGTAGGAGTTGACTTCGGTAACCTTTGACCCCCTCCTCCAGGCACCATCATGACCCCCAACTACGTCAGCAACAGCACTGTGGATGTGGACTTGTGGTGCAACTGCGAGGGCAGTGGCAACCAATGGCAGGACTGCCTGAGGATTCAGCACATGTTCACCAACAACGCCTGTCTGGGTTAGTCTGTTCGTCACCCATATGAGTATGTACAGTTGAGGTCGGAAGTTTACATACACTTAGGTTGGAGTCATTAAAACTAGTTTTTCAACCACTATAGTTTTGGTATCTTCTTCGTGCATGACACAAATCATTTTTCCAACAATTGTTTACAGACAGATTATTTCACTTATAATTCACTGTATCACAATTCCAGTGGGTCAGAAGTTGTACATACAATAAGTTGACTGTGCCTTTAAACAGCTTGGAAAACTGCAGAAAATTATTTAATGGCTTTATGAGCTTCTGATAGGCAAATTGACATAATTTGAGTCAATTGGAGGTGTACCTGTGGATGTATTTCAAGGCCAACCGTCAAACTGTGTCTCTTTGCTTGACATCATGGGAAAATCAATAGAAATCAGCCAAGACCTCAGAAAAGAAAATTGTAGACCTCCACAAGTCTGGTTCATCCTTGTTCATCTGTACAAACAATAGTACGCAAGTATAAACACCATGGGTCCACGCAGCCGTCATACTGCTCAGAGATGAACGTACTTTGGTGTGAAAAGTTAAAATCAATCCCAGAACAACAGCAAAGGACCTTGTGAAGATGCTGGAGGAAACAGGTACAAAAGTATCTATATCCACAGTAAAACGAGTCTTATATAGACATGAAATCACCGCTCCAAAACCATCATAAAAAAAGCCAGACTACGGTTTGCAACTGCACATGGAGAAAAAGATCGTACTTTTTAGAGAAATGTACTCTAGGCTGATGAAACAAAAATAGAACTGTTTGGCCATAATGACCATGATTATGTTTGGAGGAAAAAGGGGGAGACTTGCAAGCCGAAGAACACCTTCCCAACCTTGAAGCACTGGGGTGGCAGCATCATGTTGTGGTGGTGCTTTGCTGCAGGAGGGACTGGTGCACTTCACAAAATAGATGGCATCATGAGGAAAGACAATTATGTGGATATATTGAAGCAACATCTCAAGACATCAGTCAGGAAGTTAAAGCTTGGTTGCAAATGGGTCTTCCAAATGGACAATGACCCCAAGCATACTTCCAGAGTTGTGGCAAAATGGCTTAAGGACAACAAAGTCAAGGTATTGGAGTGGCCATCACAAAGCCCTGACCTCAATCCTATCAAAAATATGTGGGCAGAACTGAAAAAGCGTGCGAGCAAGGAGGCCTACAAACCTGACTCCGTTACACCAGCTGTGTCAGGAGGAATGGGCCAAAATTCACCCAACGTATTGTGGGAAGCTTGTGGAACGTTTGACCCAAGTTAAACAATTTAAAGGCAATGCTACCAAATACTAATTGAGTGTATGTCAACTTCTGACCCACTGGAAATGTGATGAAATAAAATAAAAGCTGAAATAAATCATTCTCTCTACTATTATTCTGACATTTCACATTCTTAAAATAAAGTGGTGATCCTAACTGACCTAAAACAGGGAATTTTTTCTAGGATTAAATGTCAGCAATTGTGAAAAACTGAGTTTAAATGTATTTGGCTAAGGTGTATGTAAACTTCCGACTTCGACTGTATGTCAATCAAGCAATTGTCAGACCAATCAATCAATGCACTTTGCATGAGGCAAACAATCAATTTACTGCATGACACTGCAATCCATCAATCTGTCAAATAGTTAAACACTCAGACACACACTCGCTCTCATGCACGGATGTGAATACACACACACATTATGTAATGTAATGTGTCTATCTGTCTGTCTCACAGAGAACTCCATCGGTACCATGGGTAGCTCCTCCCCTCGGCCAGTGGAGAGCACTTTTCCCCCGCCCTCTCGCCCCTCCCCCTTGGACCAGCAGAATGAGCTCAGCAACAACGCCCAGGATGAGCTCAGCAACAACGCTGTGAGGACTACTACTCAACATTACCCAATACTACCTAACATTACTCAGCATTTCCCAATACAACCAATCATTACTCAGCATTACCCAATACTACCTATCATTACTCAACATTGTCCAGTACTAACTGACATTACTCAACATTACCCAATAGTACCTATCATTACTCAACATTACCCAATAGTACCTATCATTACTCAACATTCCCCAATACTACCTATCATTACTCAACATTCCCCAATACTACCTATCATTACTCAACATTCCCCAATACTACCTATCATTACTCAACATTCCCCAATACTACCTATCATTACTCAACATTCCCCAATACTACCTACCATTACTCAACATTCCCCAATACTACCTATCATTACTCAACATTCCCCAATACTAACTGACGTTTCTCAACTTTACCCAATACTAACTGACATTACTCAGCATTACCAAAAATGACTTAACATTACCCAATATTATCCAATACTACCTAACATTACTCAATACTACTTATCATTACTCATTACTAAATGCAGCAGACACATTTCAGTTGAATACGTTCAGTTGTACAACTGACTAGGTATTTCCCTTTCCCTGAACACTAACCATCAAGTACTGAATATGTCGATCTAGTACAGACCTCTAGCACAGACATCTAGTACAGACCTCTAGTACAGACCTCTAGCACTCTGACCATTGACCAAAGGTGAAGTGACCACAGGCTGGGCTCTGAAGTGTGACCAAATATTTTCCTGTTTGACCTGGGTTTTTATTTTGGGAGCAACAGTGCAACTAAGCAGTGCCAGTTGTGTCAAGTTGGCTGGATGTCCTTTGGGTGGTGGACCATTCTTGACACACACGGGAAACTGTTGAGTGTGAAAAACCCAGCAGCGTTGCAGTTCTTGACACACTCAAACCGATGCGCTTGGCACCTACTACCATACCCCATTCAAAGGCACTTTAATATTTTGTCTTGCCCGTTCATCCTTTGAATGACACACACACACACAGTCCATGTCTCAATTATCTCAAGGCTTAAACATCCTTCTTTCACCTGTCTCCCCCCCCTTCATCTACACTGATTGAAGTGGATTTAACAAGTGACATCAATGAGGGATCATAGCTTTCACCTGGATTCACCTGGTCAGTCTGTCATGAAAAGAGCAGGTGTTCCTGATGTTTGTACACTCAGTGTACATGCCAAGTCCAATTGAAAAATCGTCATTTGATTTTTTTGCCCTTATCGTGCAGCCATACTATCAACCTGGTAACTTTACTAGTATATGCAAAGATTCTTCGGGAGATGTTTCAAAAGTAAGTAGTGTGCATATAGGCCCAATGGAGGTATCTATTTTTCTGTTGCTCCTGAATTTCATGTGGTGCTCCTAACTTTTTAAAATTAGGAGCACCAGTGCTACAAATGATTTGTATTTATTTAGAGTCCTGACCAGAGGCTTCTGGAATGACCAGTGACAACAGGAGTGACTGCTGTTGGCTGACTGCTAAATCCGGTTCGGTCAATTGATCAGAATGACAGTGAAGCGCTTTGTGTCTCCACTGCTTCCCACATGCTCAACACAGCCAGAGATTATCTCCGTCGCCAGCTAGACCAGGGGGATTCCAGTACCCTCTCTTTCTCGCTCTCTCTCTCATTGGCTGTCTCCCTTTCTCACTATCTCCGTCTTTAATTCTGTCTCTCCCACTACAACTCTGTTCCACTTGCTCGCTCTCTCTCCCTCCCTCTCTACATCTCTCTTTTCCTCTTTCTCCCCTCTGTCTTCCTCACTCTCTCTACATATTTTTCTCTCTTTTTCTGTCGCTCACTCTCGCTCTCTCTGAGAGGATTAGATGAAGGTGTTTGCAAGAGAAAGTGCATCAATCAAACTTCATCAGTATTAATTTATGCATGCCCATCTGTCTATCCATCCCCCCCTCCTTCACTCTCCCCCCTAATCCTTCCTCCTACTCCCTCCCTCCCTCCCTCCTTCACTCTCTCCCCTCTTTTCTCTCTTTCCCTCCTCTCCGTGTTCCACATTGTAACCCCTCTCTCCATTCTCTGTCTCTCTCTCTCTCTCTCTCTCTCTCTCTCTCTCTCTCTCTCTCTCTCTCTCTCTCTCTCTCTCTCTCTCTCTCTCTCTCTCTCTCTCTGTCTCTCTCTGTGTCTCTGTCTCTCTCTGTGTGTCTCTGTCTCTCTTTCTCTGTCTCTCTCTTTCTCTGTCTCTCTCTCTCTCTCTGTGTCTCTGTCTCTCTCTATTTTTCAACCACCAATACATTGTTCCGCTTACCTTTATCCCTTCTCCTCATTCATCCCTCATGTCATCCTCTCTTCTCCTCACTCATCCCTCATGTCATCCTCTCTTCTCCTCACTCATCCCTCATGTCATCCTCTCTTCTCCTCATTCATTCCTCATTCCTCCCTCCCTCCTTCACTCTCTCTCCCCTCTTGTCTCTCTTTTCCTCCTCTCCGTGTTCCACATTGTAATCTCTCTCTCCATTCTCTCTCTCTCTCTTCCTCTCTCCCTCTCGCTCTCCCTCTCTCCCTCTCTCCCTCTCTCTCTCGCTCTCTCGCGCTCTCTCTTTCTCTCTCTGTCTCTCTCTCTCTCTGTCTCTCTCTCTCTCTTTTTCAACCACCAATACATTGTTTTACTTAACTTTATCCCACTCTCTCCTTCCATCCTCTCTTCTCCTCACTCATCCCTCATGTCATCCTCTCTTCTCCTCATTTATCCCTCATGTCATCCTCTCTTCTCATTCCTTGTTTCTTTCTCTCTTCCTCTCTTCTAACAATATCTCTCTCTCTGTCTCAGGTGGAGCAGAGTGAGGAAGAGGAGGATATGGAGGAGGAGGAGGAGGGGGGTCAGTTTGACGTGATCCCTCTCTATGCTGAGAAGGCCACGGTGTCCAACCTGGGTTCTGGGGGTGGGGAGGTGTCCCCCCGTCTTTCCATCGGCCCCCCTCCCTCCCTGCTGCTGCTCCTTCTGCTACTGTCTGCCTCTCTGAGCTGGGGGTAAGAGGGGGGGGGGGCACCCCCTTCACATAGACAAGAGCCCCCCACAGAGACAGAGAGAGAGAGAGAGAGAGAGAAATTTGTACAGTTTTCTTTGTCTTGCTTCACCTCCCACTGTCAGAGACTTGTCTTGTATGACAGACTGGGATGAACCAACTCCAAAGTGACGGAGGGGGGTTAAACTGAGTGACTTGATATATTATATGTAATTTCCTCTTTTGATGAAAACTTGTGACAGGTTACTATGGGTCCGATGGCGCTTCAGTATATTCAAGCTTAACTCTGTCCATTCATACCTCTATCTCCAGTGATGGAGAAGTGCTTTCAGTAAGTCATGAAAAACTAGTCAGTGGTATGAAGGAAGTAATGTGCATATGTAGCATCTCTAAACATGTAGCTTGACAGAGTGTGTGTGTTCTGTCTGTGCCAGTGTGTGAGCGTTATGCAAAGAGTAGAGGGTTTTTCAGAATCATCTTGTCTCCCGCCTCATACTCACCCCCGTCAGCAGTCACACACACACACACACACACACAGTCACACAGACACACACACACACAGTCAGACACACACACACACACACACACACACACACACACCTGGCTGCAGAACATTAGATCCAGCAGATGCTTATGATGTATTAGTCTATCTGTGTCCCTATGACCTAGCACAGGCCTGGGAGAATGACCAGCGGCATTAACACAAATAAAGCATTCATAATGAGAGGAAAAAAGGCGTTCCATAAATGTGAGTAATAAAGCAAGTACAAACCAAATGTAATAACTTTTCAACAGGTGCAGGCGCCCGTCTGGGGTTGACACTAGCAAAGAAGACGAGGGGATAGAGAGAGAGTTTATCGTGAGAGGAAACATACCATAGAGAATGGCTTGCCCTCCATTTCCTCTGTCTTATAAATCTTTTGCTGACACTAATGTTTTTTGTCTCATGTTCTTTCCTATTTCTGGGGGACGTAAAATTAACTTCCATCCGGAGGGGTTGGAGATGGTGGTGGACAGAGAAGGGGGGAGAAGGGAAGGAGGTGGGAGAAGGGATGGGAGGGGGGAGAAGGGAAGGGCAGGAGGTGGGAGAAGGGATGGGAGGGGCTGGATTGGTGGTATGTCTGCAGTATGTGTCTTGCATCACTCTCTCCCGGGCACTAAAATTGAATTATAAGCTTACACACACCAACTGTCCAACGGCACGTGAACAACAGACAGTTACACAAAGTGTCTGTCAATCAGTCATTCTTTCCCGAAAGAAAAGAGGAACACGCTCACCTGAAGATTTTTCCTTCCATTCTATAGAACACGAGCATCATTAATGCCAAGGTCAGCTAGTCGCTCGCAGATCTCGTGCTGGGGTTAATTGATAGCAGTGAGGAAAGTAGGCGGGAGATTGATGCGCCTGTCAGGCCAGTGTGGGGCCTTTACGAGGCCTGTTGTTATTTTTTAATTGTTGTCGCGGCCGTTTGTCGTCTGCTGACACCTCTCCACTGCCAACAGACAGACTGAGAGAGAGAAAGGGGAGGAGGAGAGGATACCAATCATTTACGTCAATATCTCTGAAATAAACAAGCCGAGAAGCCATGCGTTAAATCAACTGGCATCGAGAAGGGTAGTGGAACGGGGAGGGATTATTTTACTGTTCTTGTTCGCTCATATTACAGCTCTATCATAAACACACACACACACTGTGAAACATTAGTTCAATGGTGTCTGATTCCCCTGGACTTGAGTATTTTAATCCTGGATGTTGGCACCACTGTTGGCTTAGTTATACCGCCCACTGTGGAGAGACTCAGCCAGGGAGAGATACAAAACAGCACCAACAGAACGGCACACAGGGAACTAGAATGACACACGCTGATCACAACTCTGTGAGAAACATGTTCAGGGAGAGAAGACGGGAGGAAAGCAAAGCGGGAGAAAAAGAGAGGAAGAGAGAGAGCGAGAACTGATATGACCTGCAGGCTTATAGCAGAATAAGTGCTGTAGCTTGGCTTGGCCTTACTGATCTATTTCACACTCTGTAGGTCCTAAAGCATCAGCACTCTACTGTAGCACAGCCTCAGCTCTGCTGCTACAGCCGGACACACAGTGGAGGACGCTTTCCATTAGATTCATTTAAACAAATACACAAGAAAACGAAAGCAGGAAAAGGCACCTTTTGAGCCCAAACCTTCCTAAACAGCTCCTATAGCCGCCACACCTGGGACACGCATTCATTGGTTGTATTACTTCATACGCTCAATGGATGTTTCTGTGTGCTGTGTTTTTGTGTGTGAACAACCAGCTGTGCAGTGCTGTCTACCTGCCTGCCCTGCTATCACATTCATAATCACCTATCTTTCATTTATAGAACTGCTGTACTACGTACTCATTAATATGTCTATGCCAGATGTGTACGTTGTTGTTTATGCATACGCGCAGTAATTACCGCAAACAGTGTCATGTTGTATTGACTGTATATCGGCCATCAGGATGACTTAGTGTGTGTGTGTGTGTGTGTGTGTGTGTGTGTGTTGGACATGGCTGTGGAGTATATGGAAGACTCAGAGGATGCTCAAGGGTTACAATGTTTTCCTGCTGCACCTGTACTTAGCTCTGTCTGTTTGTCACTCTGCGTAACCATGGTGATGCTGCATCTCTGTCTCTGTTCGCTGTCGCACCAAATCCTGCTAAATGGTGTTGAATAATGCTCAGATGTTCAGCCTTTTCTATCCCAGCACCTTCGGAGTTGAAGCAGTAATTTTGAGCCCCCCCCCCAGTGCCTCCTGCAGGTAGTCGGCTGAATAGGCTGATGGGTATTCAGAAAGGGAGAGGATGCACGCTGGGACTGCAAATGAGACGCACATTCTTGAGCAAGCAGAACTGTACTGCCTGACTACTCTGCACAGCAACAATATGATGATGAAACCCTTTCTTCCTTCTTGCTCACTCTCCCGAACGCTGCAACGCCGAGTGGACCGATCTCCTCTCTCGTCAGGCTTGAGACTGCCCCCCCTCACTATCTTCCGTGTGTTGCTCCGGACAATGGGCAGTCACAGGAAGGACTGTTCGGGATCACAGAACTGCTCTGCTGGAGTTCAAGAATGCAAAACAAAACATGATGTCAAAACACTGATGCCATGAACATTCTGTTCATCCCGCTTCCCTTTAAGCTTCCCTTTAAGCTTCCCCTCATCCCACTTCCCTTTAAGCATGCCAGGAGAGGGCCAGCTTCGGCCCACTACCCCCCAGAACCGGTTCTGTTCCGACCCCTCCAGTACACACCCCGCCCAGTGTTCTCTTGATCTGGTAGTGTTCTGTGCTTTCCTCCATCTGCTGTTCAGAGAGACAGCCACCACCCCTGTGTACATCGGTGAACATAATAAATATATGATCTGATTTCCTTGCTTTCGCTTCTTGTTTGTGTGTACAGTTGACCGTAAATGAAATGCCTTGGAACTGTTGGGAATGTGCTGACTAGACCATGTACATGAGCAAGAGAAGAAAAAGCACTTGAACTGGTAAATATATTTGAATTGCAGAGAGGATGCACTTAGCCAATGTACTTTTATCAATAGTCGACTACATTTCATGAACACATTAAGACGGCCTATAGATTACCTTCACATGCACCAGTTCTCTGTCCCAGGTGTGACATGGTGATGTTGTGTCAAAGCAGTGACAACGATGATGATAATTGAAACACTACATCAGGTTTAATGGCCGTTGTCAGTGTGTGGTTAATGAAATCATTGGGATGTATTTCTGCTTCGTCTGAATTCTCCTTAATTCTACATGCTTCAGTGCTCTATTAGATCATTAAAGAGCGACTAGCGACTACCAAACACTGTGGTCGCACACACACGCACACTGACGCACACACACACACACCAACACACGACACGCACGCAAACGCACAATGTCTGTGAATCAGAGGAGCACCAATCACAGACCCATTAAATAATCAGACAGGTTTCTCTCCCATTGTGTCCAATCAGAGCAAATGGGTCTCCTGCTCTCTGCTCCTTCGTGATCACTCTTCCCCTGGGCTGGTTGTGTGTGTGTGTGTGTGTGTGTGTGTGGGGGGGGGGGTGGGTGGGGGGGGTGGGGGGGGGTTCTAACCTGTGAGAAACAGGACCTGTGATTAGAGTGGTGCACATTGGCATTACATGGCCCGTGCGTGTGTGCATGAGTGCGTGCCTGCATTTGTGCGAGCGTGTGTGCATGTGTGCGTGCGTGCGTGTGTGCGTGCGTGTGTGCGTGTGTGTGTGGTGCACATTGGCATTACACAGTTCATCTCACCCAATGACCCAGACAAAAAATAGGCTTCAACTGGAAAATATCTTCCACCCTGAAAATAATCTTGTTCCCTATTTTTCTAGGGTCTCTCTCTCACTCGCTTCCTCTCTCTCTCTCTCTCTCTCTCTACCTTATCCTCCATCCTCCCTGTGGAACCCAACAAACTTTTCCTCCTGAGTCTGCTCAGACAGATGAGTGTTCAGACGGAGAGAGATGGAAGAGCAGGAGACCCAGTAAAGCTTTTAATCTGTAAATGGAGAGAGAGGTATCCAGTAATGGTCATTTAAGCATTAAGCCCTCCTCCGTCCGCCTTGTTTCTGCTTCCTAATGCTCCTTAAACATTTATGACCCTGATGATAACAAAGGAAGACTGCAGCCTAATCAGATCAATGCTGGTTAAAAACCTTACTCTGAACTGCACAGGCATCAGCCATTGGCGGGGAGAAGAAAGCACAACTCATATCTGGCTCCATATCAGCTTTTAAAGCAAGCATCTGTCCTCCTTATATAGGCAGTAAATAAACTGCATTGTGATACTGACTGTCTGTAGGAATCCAACACACACCTGCTTCCTTGATCACTTACTTTGCAGTGTAGTCCTCTCTCTCTCTCTCTCTAGCTCTTTTTCTCTCTAGCACTCTCTCTCTCTCTCTCTAGCTCTCTCTCTCTCTCTCTCGCTCTCTCTCTCTAGCTCTCTCTCTCTAGCTCTCTCCCTCTAGCTCTCTCCCTCTAGCTCTCTCTCTCCCTCTCTAGCTCTCCCTCTAGCTCTCTCTCTCTCCCTCTCTAGCACTCTCTCTAGCTCTCTCTCTCTAGCTCTCTCTCTCTAGCTCTCTAGCTCTCTCTCTCTAGCTCTCTCTCTAGCTCTCCCTCTAGCTCTCTCTCTCTAGCTCTCTCTCTCTCTTGCTCTCTCTCTAGCTCTCTCTCTCTAGCTCTCTCTCTCTATCTCTCTAGCTCTCGCTCTCTCTCTCTAGCTCTCTCTCTCTCTAGCTCTCCCTCTAGCTCTCTCTCTCCCTCTCTAGCTCTCTCTCTCCCTCTCTAGCTCTCTCTCTAGCTCTCTCTCTCTCTAGCTCTCTCGCTCTCTCTCTCTAGCTCTCTCTCTCTCTAGCTCTCTCTCTCTCTAGCTCTCTCTCTCTAGCTCTCTCTCTCTCTAGCCCTCTCTCTCTAGCTCTCTAGCTCTCGCTCTCTCTCTCTAGCTCTCTAGCTCTCTCTCTCTAGCTCTCTCTCTCTCTCTCTCTAGCTCTCCCTCTCTAGCTCTCTCTCTAGCTCTCTCTCTCTCTAGCTCTCTAGCTCTCTCTCTCTAGCTCTCTCTCTAGCTTTCTCTCTCTAGCTCTCTCTCTCTCTCTCTCTCTCTCTGTTTCTCTCCATCGGTTTGAAATGGAGAGATATGTACTCTCTGAATAGCTGAGACTGCAGTCAGAGATTGGGGTGGCTGTGAATAGCCGGGCAGATAAAGATGGATTTCATTCAAAAATGGATGGAGAAACAGCGTCTGTCTCTGGGTGGTACAGAACGACTCATTCTACTTCGTCTAAATGGCTTCTATTGGGAGTGATGAGATTCAGTCTCCACTCCCCACAGACTGCGTCCTGCAGCATTACAGGGTCACATGGGTTAAATGGCCTAATAAGGAAAATGCACACTGCATTACAACACAGACACACACACTGCATTACAACACAGACACACACACCGTGGGACTCTCCAGCTATCAGGATCTGTATTCACACCTGAGATGTTTATTTCCATCCACATGCACAAACCAACTGGCTGAATTCTACCAAGATGCACTAATGTATGGAGTGCTGAGTTGCAGTTTGTTGGTGTTTGTTGGTGGTGCGAAATAAAGCTCATTTGATTGGCTGTGGCGGTGCATTTTGTACGCAGTAAATTATACAACTACAATAATATGGTCTTCCTTATCGATTTCTCTCAGGAAGCACGCGGGGTCTGTCTACAGGTGTAAACGTATTGTTATCGTTACAGATCGTTCATTTTGCGCATCACCGTTGTGCTCTTCTGGCTGGCTGCAGTGGCTGTGAAGTGAACACACCCATTGCTTCTCTGGGCTCACATACACACACACACACACATACACACACACACACACACACACACACACACACACACACACAGACATACAACAAAATCATCACCACATTGGCTTTTCATCAGCGTTCAGACATTCGGTCTTTACTGTTTGCTGTATCAGTATGTAATTAGTGACTATGAATTGCTGCGGTAATATCCAGAAGTGTGTGTCTGTGTGTGTGTGTGCGCGTACATGCGTGTGTGTCCACTGCCTATCGCTGTGGCATAACTTTATGTCCCTTCATTATACCCCCCCCCCCCCCCCCCCCCGCCCCAGTTTGCTGACTAATGGAGCCTTTATTCTTAATGAGTGTTGCTCTTGTTCCTCTATCTCTTGCCCCCCCTCATTACCTCTCTATCTCTCACCCCTCTCTTCCTCTCTTCTATTCCTCCACCGGCTTCTTCTACCATCACCTCATCCTCCCTTCTTCAATTCAATTACAACTCCCATCCTGCCATCCTCTCCTCCGCCTCACCCCCCCCCTTAACCCTCATTCTCTTCCTCCATCTCTCACACATTCTCTCTCTCTCTCTCTCTCTCTCTCTGTGTGCGCACATAGCCTGTCTTCTCTTGAGAGCCACGTCTGCCTACAACAACCAAGGCTATGCTCACCGAGTTTGTACATAGTCAAAGCTTTCCTTAATTCTGGGTCAGTCACAGTGGTCAGGTTTTCTGCCCCTGTGTACTCTCTGTTTAGGGCCAAATATTATTCTAGTTTCCTCTCCCCCTCTCTCCGTCTCTCTCAGTGGCTCCTCTCTCACATACAGGGCATTCGGGAAATTATTCAGACCCCTTTGTCCTTTTCCCCATTTTGTTACATTACAGCCTTATTCTAAAACGGATTTAAAAAATAATTATCCTCATTAATCTACACACAATAACACATAATGACAAAGCAAAACAGGTCTTTAGATTTATACAAAATGTTAACTTTTTACATAAGTATTCAGACACTTTACTCAGTACTTTGTTGAAACACCTTTGACAGCGATTACAGCCTTGAGTTTTCAAGGGTATGACACTTCAAGCGTGGCACACCTGTATTTGGGGAGTTTCTCCCATTCTTCTTTGTAGATCTTCCCCAGCTCTGTCAGGTTATTTTCAGCTATTTTCTGGTCTCACCAGAGATGTTCGATCGGGTTCAAGTCCGGGCTCTGGCTGGGCCCTGGCTGGGCCACTCAAGGACATTCAGAGACTTGTTCCGAAGCCACTCCTGCGATGTCTTGGCTGTGTGTTGGGTCGTTGTCCTGTTGGAAGGTCACTTCCCTGACCAAGGACCTTCTCCCCCGATTGCTCAGTTTGGCCGGGAGGCCAGCTCTAGGAAGAGTCTTGGTGGTTCTAAACTTGTACCATTTAAGAATGTTGGAGGCCGCTGCGTTCTTGGGGACCTTCAATGCTGCCAAAATATTTTGGTACCCTTCACCAGATCTGTGCCTCGACACAATTATTTCTCTGGGCTCTACTGACAATTCCTTCGAGCACATGGCTTTTGCTCTGACATGCACCGTTAACTGTGTGACCTTAAACAGACAGGTGTGTGCCTTTCCAAATCATGTCCAATCAATTGAATTGACCACAGGTCCAATCAAGTTGTAGAAACATCTCAAGGATGATCAATGGAAACAGGATGCACCTGAGCTCAATTTCGAGTCTCCTGGCAAAGGGTCTGAATACTTATGTAAATAAGCTATTTCTGTTTTTATTTTTAGTGAATGTGCAAAAATGTGTAAAAACCTGTTTTCCCTTTGTCATTGTGGGGTATTGTGTGTAGATTGATGAGGGAAAAATAAATGTCATCCATTTTAGAATAAGGCTGTAACGTAACAAAATGTGGAAAAAGGCAAGGGGTCTGAATACTTTTAGAATGCACTGTGTGCTCCTTCGCTCCCTCTCTCCATGCCCGTCTCCTCTTCCTCTTGCCATCCCTCTCTCCCTCCAGCTGATGTGTGTGTGTGTGTGTGTGTGTGTGTGTGTGTGTGTTGGGAGCATGTGCTGGTACGGGACAGAGCAGCAGTGTCTTTTGTCCGGCCCGTCTGGCCTGGCTACGCCTCGCCAGCTGCTGCTCTGCTCACTCTGTTAATAACCCAACATCTTATTTATGGTCTGTCGTTTGTTTTAGCGGCGTCAGTGGCTTTCAAGTTCCCAGGTGTGCCAGCACACCATTTAGACCAGTACCCTTCTGTACATAAGTGTCTTCTCTTTCCCTCTCTCAATCTGCCAAGCCTTACTGCCTATCTGTCCTTTTTACTGTATCTCTCTCTCGCTCTACTGCCATCGATTCGTCCTCCCTCTCTCTCTCTCTCTCTCTCTCTACCTCTCTCTCTCTCTCCCCTTCTTTGTTCTATCCGTTAACTTCAGAAAGACCTGAAATCTCTCCTGAGGGAGGACCTGTTTATCATGTCTCTCTCTATCAGTCCAACTCTCTATCTGCATCTCTCTCTCTCTCTCTAGCTCTCTTTCCTTTCTCTATGACCATGCTCTACATCTCCCAGTCAGAGCATTCCCAATAGAATTCTAAATTCCCCCAGCAACATGACTGTGAACGAAATATAGTTAATCACTCACAAACGAGCAAATGAAAAGGTTAGGCACTACACTTCTTTCTCCCCCTTCCTTGTATCTCTTTCCATCTCTCTCTTCATAGTTCACTCTCTCTTCTCTTTGTCTAGTTCTCATCAGCGATTAGGTAAGTGCAGAGAGAAGGGAGAGCTAGCAAGAAAAGAGGGGAGGGTTGGAAGAGGGTAGATAGGAGGTGAGTGTTAGAGGAGGGTAGATAGGAGGTGAGGGTTGGAAGAGGGTAGATAGGAGGTGAGGGTTGGAAGAGGGTAGATAGGAGGTGAGGGTTGGAGGAGGGTAGATAGGAGGTGAGGGTTGGAGGAGGGTAGATAGGAGGTGAGGGTTGGACGAGGGTAGATAGGAGGTGAGGGTTGGACGAGGGTAGATAGGAGGTGAGGGTTGGAGGAGGGTAGATAGGAGGTGAGGGTTAGAGGAGGGTAGATAGGAGGTGAGGGTTAGAGGAGGGTAGATAGGAGGTGAGGGTTAGAGGAGGGTAGATAGGAGGTGAGGGTTAGAGGAGGGTAGATAGGAGGTGAGGGTTAGAGGAGGGTAGATAGGAGGTGAGGGTTAGAGGAGGGTAGATAGGTGAGGGTAGATAGGAGGTGAGGGTTGGAGGAAGGTAGATAGGAGGTGAGAGGAGGGTTGGAGGAGGGTAGATAGGAGGTGAGGGTTAGAGGTGTGTAGATAGGAGGTGAGGATTGGAGGAGGGTAGATAGGAGGTGAGGGTTGGAGGAGGGTAGCTAGGAGGTGAGGGTTGGAGGAGGGTAGCTAGGAGGTGGGGGTTGGAGGAGGGTAGATAGGAGGTGGGGGTTGGAGGAGGGTAGATAGGTGAGGGTTGGAGGAGGGTAGATAGGAGGTGAGGGTTAGAGGAGGGTAGATAGGAGGTGAGGGTTAGAGGAGGGTAGATAGGAGGTGAGGGTTAGAGGAGGGTAGATAGGAGGTGAGGGTTAGAGGAGGGTAGATAGGAGGTGAGGGTTAGAGGAGGGTAGATAGGAGGTGAGGGTTAGAGGAGGGTAGATAGGAGGTGAGGGTTAGAGGAGGGTAGATAGGTGAGGGTAGATAGGAGGTGAGGGTTGGAGGAGGGTAGATAGGAGGTGAGGGTTGGAGGAAGGTAGATAGGAGGTGAGAGGAGGGTTGGAGGAGGGTAGATAGGAGGTGAGGGTTAGAGGAGGGTAGATAGGAGGTGAGGGTTAGAGGAGGGTAGATAGGAGGTGAGGGTTAGAGGAGGGTAGATAGGTGAGGGTAGATAGGAGGTGAGGGTTGGAGGAAGGTAGATAGGAGGTGAGAGGAGGGTTGGAGGAGGGTAGATAGGAGGTGAGGGTTAGAGGTGTGTAGATAGGAGGTGAGGATTGGAGGAGGGTAGATAGGAGGTGAGGATTGGAGGAGGGTAGATAGGAGGTGAGGGTTGGAGGAGGGTAGCTAGGAGGTGAGGGTTGGAGGAGGGTAGCTAGGAGGTGGGGGTTGGAGGAGGGTAGATAGGAGGTGAGGGTTGGAGGAGGGTAGATAGGTGAGGGTTGGAGGAGGGTAGATAGGAGGTGAGGGTTGGAGGAGGGTAGATAGGAGGTGAGGGTTAGAGGAGGGTAGATAGGAGGTGAGGGTTAGAGGAGGGTAGATAGGAGGTGAGGGTTAGAGGAGGGTAGATAGGAGGTGAGGGTTAGAGGAGGGTAGATAGGAGGTGAGGGTTAGAGGAGGGTAGATAGGAGGTGAGGGTTAGAGGAGGGTAGATAGGAGGTGAGGGTTAGAGGAGGGTAGATAGGAGGTGAGGGTTAGAGGAGGGTAGATAGGAGGTGAGGGTTAGAGGAGGGTAGATAGGAGGTGAGGGTTAGAGGAGGGTAGATAGGAGGTGAGGGTTAGAGGAGGGTAGATAGGAGGTGAGGGTTAGAGGAGGGTAGATAGGAGGTGAGGGTTAGAGGAGGGTAGATAGGTGAGGGTAGATAGGAGGTGAGGGTTGGAGGAGGGTAGATAGGAGGTGAGGGTTGGAGGAAGGTAGATAGGAGGTGAGAGGAGGGTTGGAGGAGGGTAGATAGGAGGTGAGGGTTGGAGGATGGTAGATAGGAGGTGAGGGTTGGAGGAGGGTAGATAGGAGGTGAGGGTTGGAGGAGGGTAGCTAGGAGGTGAGGGTTGGATGAGGGTAGATGGGAGGTGAGGGTTGGATGAGGGTAGATGGGAGGTGAGGGTTGGATGAGGGTAGATAGGAGGTGAGGGTTGGAGGAGGGTAGATAGTAGGTGAGGGTTGGAGGAAGGTAGATAGGAGGTGAGAGGAGGGTTGGAGGAGGGTAGATAGGAGGTGAGGGTTGGAGGATGGTAGATAGGAGGTGAGGGTTGGAGGAGGGTAGATAGGAGGTGAGGGTTGGAGGAGGGTAGCTAGGAGGTGAGGGTTGGATGAGGGTAGATGGGAGGTGAGGGTTGGATGAGGGTAGATAGGAGGTGAGGGTTGGAGGAGGGTAGATAGTAGGTGAGGGTTGGAGGAGGGTAGATAGTAGGTGAGGGTTGGAGGAGGGTAGATAGGAGATGAGGGTTAGAGGAGGGTAGATAGGAGGTGAAGCGGGAAGAAGGATAGAGATCAGATGAGGTGAGTTGAGAGGAAGGGGAGAGAGTTGAGAAGAAGGAAGGTAAAGAGGGTGGAGGAGAAGGGGTGAGAGAAAAGTGTACAGAGACGAGAGAGAGGGATGAGGGAGAGGGATTTAGACCAAGAGAGAGGGGGTGAGGTGAAGGTCGATATCTGAGCAGCTGACATACTGTAAATCCCTCATGCATGTAAATAATTCATAATTACATCTCTTTCCTCGCTGGTCATCACTCTTTTTTTATCACTATCGCTCTGTTCCCTACTGTACCTCTGTTCTCCTCTCCAATATTCAATAGCCAACACTCCAACTCTTGCTTTGCCTTTCTCTTTCCTCTCTTCATTGCTCTTCTCTTTCTGATGAATCTAAAGCCTGCTCTCTAATTTTACACTCTACTCTCTTGCTCATTATTTCTCTCCCTCTCTCACACTCTCTCCCTCTCCTAATGATAGATCAGGGTTGTTTAGTGATAGGGAGGAAAGGAGGACAGGCTTGTTGTCACTTACGTTATGGCGATTGATAAATAACTGGTGATTCATGTAGTTATGCAGGGTTGCGTTGGGCTGGGTTGGGTTGGGCTGGGCTGGGTTGGGCTGGGTTGGGCTGGGTTGGGCTGGGTTGGGTTAAGCTGGGTTGGGTTGGGTTGGGTTAAGCTGGGTTGGGCTGGGTTGGGTTGGGCTGGGCTGGGCTGGGCTGGGCTGGGCTGGGCTGGGCTGGGCTGGGTTGGGCTGGGTTGGGTTGGGCTGGGCTGGGTATATAGGGAGACTGATGTTGCGTTCATAACCAAGTGGGAAGGCGATATTTACCACATACAACTGGTAAAAATCAAATAGAACGCCCCTCAAACTCATAATTACCAGTGGAAAACTAGTCTGACATGCTGACCTCTGACATCACCTAGTGAAGAAATGACCGCGATAACAACACTTTCGGCAGTTAAATGTAACAACCAAACATTATTTATAAAACTCAATCTATTAATATGGTTTACTTTTAGTTTATGGTTCATGCAGCTTGTTGGCCAATAGCCAATCAACGTTTCTCAATGAGTTCAAAACACCTGAACGCATCCAACTGGTATTCGTAACTGGTAATTACCACCTTCCCACTTGGTTATGAACGTGGCATTAGAGAGAGGAACAGGGGAAGAGGGAGGGAGAAAGATGGTGAGAAAAAGCAGGTGAGAGACAGGTAGGAGTGATGTGAGACCAGTAGGTGTTTTCATATCTTATAAGTGATCGATAGTGGCGTTTATTCTGGAGCCGACTGTACTGTGTGCTCAAATAAATAATCATAATCACAAAACGCCCCAAGATTGATTTTTATAGAATTATCATGATTTTTTCTTTGGCAGATTCGCTTATTGGTCCTTGGGGGTATTCAAATTAAACACACACACACACACACACACACAAACACACACACACACACACACACACACTGAACAACATATTTAAGTTTCTGTCAAGCTACGGAACTGAATGACATGTGAGGTGGTAATTCAACTGTGTGTAAATGCATGTTTTCATGTGTGTGTGTGTGTGGGGGGGGGTATAGGGATGCACAAGTTGACTCATAATAACCGCGGGGCGGGTGTATTTAGGGTCATGAAATATTGTGTAGTTGAAGGGCGGGTGTGTGGCGGCAGGGTTGAATAAAGAGGAAATCAAGCAATTCATATCTATAGGCTACATTGAGGCTTTTCTTTCATTATTTTTTATCTGGCGTTAGTGAATAAGCCTAAGCTTTAGGCCCTAACTGCCCACGCGCCATATACACACCAATGGCCAAATGCTTTTGGAAACTTGGGCAGGAAAAGTTCATGTTGATCCACTGAGGCAAAAAGGACAATGTAGGAGTTTAATTCAATAAGAGAAAAGCTGTGAAATGGAGAGTTGAAAATAAAGAAAACTGTGAGCCAGAACAACAGCCTAATGTTTGGGAAAGATGTTATGTGGGAAGACTGTGAGGCGCTATAGGCCTACAAATTAGTCAGTCACAAGACGGGAGACAAATATATCACATCAACGGAATTGCACTGTTCAGATGGGTTGAATTGAATATGAACTGAAATCTGGACCAGAGGCGTAGTGCAGTTTCGTTGGGGCCAAATGAATTGTGTATATTTTTTTGCCATGGGTTAGAGAGAAAAATGTGCACTTTTATAGCTAACCTCATGCTATGTTGCGCATTTAAAAAATCTGAGCTACTAGAGTGTGCGGCTCTCCTTTCATTTTTCAACTGTTCTATTCCGCTAGCCAGAACCTCGCCTAACCTCGCATCTATGTTAGACATTTTTCCACAAAATTGAGACAAATGTTGGTGTTTTACAGCTCAGGGTGTCTTGAAAGATGTGAAACTCCACAAATATGTGTCTTAATATTAAAAGGATTTTAAATATATATTTTGATAGACCAAAGTAGCAGCTATCACACCATGTAAAGAAACCTCTTAATTATTTGAATCTTCATCAAATGCAACTAAATGAATGAATGTCAACTCTGTCAGACACCATAAAAGGCATTTCATTTGAACAATTAATTTCCAACAAGTGTTTAAAGGCCTTTTTTAAATTTAGATGATTGAAATATGTAATACAAATCTCCAAATTGATTTTTGTTTTGTTTTATAACACTATTAAATTATCCAGTGCTAATTTCATTAGAATTTTGGCATATTTTTATAGATTTAGAACGTAGAACAACATTTATAAACCAAACATTATCCCTTAGGTCTAACACAGTAAATACTTGAATTGTTTAAGCATATGTTGCAGAACAGTAATTCCAATATGTTTTCGGGTTGTTGATAACAGAAATGTATCTTAAGAGGGGGGATGACGGAGATGACAAGCCACTGACAGAGTTGACAACCGATACTCAAAACAGACATGTTTTTGCCTAAAATAAAATAAACATTTGCAAAATATGGAAAAATGATTCATTTGAAAATCCCCAATAAAAACATCTATTGTATCAGATCTTTTTAGACAAAAATTGTACGGAGTTCATGTTTTACGAATTTGACAAAAATTCATTTTTTTTGTTCTTCATTCAAGTTGTATACACAGTAGCAATTCAGTTTTTCCTCATTTGCTTTATGACTCTTAAACCTAAATAAATGTAACATATTGAACCAAAATTCATATTGTATTTTAATCTATAAGGGAGATGGAGTTAACAAGTTATGGTTGTGACCATGGTGATTCCAATATTGTTTGTTTAAATCTATCAAAAGTAGAGAACTTTACAGGCCATGAGGGTTCTTGTTGCATTACAGTACATGGAATGAGGACATGAATAAAGGGTCCTTATGCTCATTCCTGATTAATTAAGGGTCTGAAGGAGTTGATCAAATCGTCAGACACATCTTTTATGAAAGTTTTGAGATAAATATTTGTTAAAGTCACAGAGGGCTATTGCAAGAAACTACAGTATATATGATAATTTTTCAGTTCATGTCCATTATTGCCATTTTATTTTTTCAATTTAAACACTATTTTGAAAGTTTGAAATTGCGATCCTTTGCTCCAGACAACGGCATTTCCAGGCATACAGCCGACATGGAAATTAATAATATATTTTTTTAAATCCCTTATAAAATTCACCTGCATTCACCTACTTAATTACATTTTAGGATCAAATAATGCAACAAAATCCATATTTTTCTATTGAGAAAATAAAGTTTCCCTTTCGGATAAGGATTGTCCCAACTTTCAAGAATCCCTGAGCTAATTTCCTACTCTTCGAAACATTTTGCCATAAGGCTGAGAGAAATGTTTGACTAATTATTTGATTATTTGCTATCTGTTGGGCCCCGACCTCCAGGGGAACCCAAAGATTTGCATTTTCTCCCCGGTCCCTAAACGTCCTTGCTGCTCGAGACAAGCAGAGATGAAAGAGAGAACTTTACAAATGTCAACTTCACTGAACAAAAATATGAACACAACAGAACACAAAGTGTTGTTCCCATGTTTCATGAGCTGAAATCAGAGCATCACCCGAATTCAGGTTGGCACATTTTCAATCTGCACAATCTCGAACAGCCTACTGTCATGAAAAGTCATGGACATTTGTTTAATAATTTAATGTAATTCACGAAGGCACACTGAAATGTGAAATATTATCAATCACATTAAAATCGACATATCTACCATTATCGGTATGCCTCTTCAGTGCATGTCTACGTGTGTGCCGGTGCGAGTGTACCGTTGCCCGAGAAGAGAGGGCGTGACATTTCAGTGGCATGTATAAGATAACGAAAGTACAACAGACTAACAACATAGCCAATTCAAAAGCTAACTTGTAACAGTTGTCTTGCTAGTTAACTAGCTGACTAGGCATCAATGTAGTTGTCGCCTTTTCAGCGGCACTGTAGATAGCCTAAATAAATCTGGACTTTTGGAAAGCTGGGATTTCGAACTATTAAACAGTAGCCATGGAAAACTCCATCCAAAACGATTTTTTGGTATTTGTTACATTGGTCCATTGTTGATTCATCCATTGTTGCTGTGTTTTGCATCATAAAATGCATCATACAGGGATGATTTCTGTATTTTGAACGTTACATAAATTGAAAACTTGATTGCTGACAAGCAAAACATTTTGGGACTATGTCAACAATGGACTAATAAAATTAATACCAAAATATAGTTGGGTGGAGTTTTCCTTTAAACATATTCTAAGGAAAGCTTAATAATTGACAAATAACTTGCTGTGCATAGATCTCCCCTGAAACATTAATACTTGAGCCTTACACATAAGCATGTTTAGTTAGATACCTTGCTTTGATGTAGCCTACCTTATCCATTTGATCCCTGATTCATTGAATGAGGGAATCATTTAATAAAGACAAAAGTATTTGGTTTGTTACCCAATGTTTTATGTCCTCCAGGATAGCTACTGAGTGTGCAGGCTTTTGTTCAAGCCCTGGTCTAACCACGTTGTACCCTAAGGAGCAGTTGCTCAACAGGACATTGACATGCAGAATTGGGTGTTTCAGTACTGGATCAAAAGCCAAGCCTGCACACGTAGGATCTCTCCAGATGCTGGGTTGACCACATTTAAGTGCCTTGATCAAGTGCACAATGGCAGGAGATGGTAGGCCCACATGGGATCAGACACAGCAGCCTTCCAGTATCAATTATGTTCACTTTTACGTTTTTCACACAGGCTATAATCAGTGATGTAAAGTACTTAAGTAAAAATACTTTAAAGTACTATTAAGTAGTTTTTTGAGGTATCTGTACTTTACTATTCATATTTTTGACTAATTTTACTCCACTACATTCCTAAAGAAAATAATGTCACACCCTGATCTGTTTCACCTGTCCTTGTGATTGTCTCCACCCCCTGCAGGTGTCGCTTATTTTCCCTGGTGTTTTCCCTGTTTCCTGTCTCTCTGTACCAGTGTATTTATCCCTGTTTCCTGTCTCTCTGTGCCAGTGTATTTATCCCTGTGTTTCCTGTCTCTCTGTACCAGTGTATTTATCCCTGTTTCCTGTCTCTCTGTACCAGTGTATGTATTCCTGTGTTTCCTGTCTCTCTGTACCAGTGAATTTATCCCTGTTTCCTGTCTCTCTGTACCAGTGTATTTATCCCTGTGTTTCCTGTCTCTCTGTACCAGTGTATTTATCCCTGTTTCCTGTCTCTCTGTACCAGTGTATTTATCCCTGTTTCCTGTCTCTCTGTACCAGTGCATTTATCCCTGTTTCCTGTCTCTCTGTACCAGTGTATTTATCCATGTTTCCTGTCTCTCTGTGCCAGTGTATTTAGCCCTGTTTCCTGTCTCTCTGTACCAGTGTATTTATCCCTGTGTTTCCTGTCTCTCTGTACCAGTGTATTTATCCCTGTGTTTCCTGTCTCTCTGTGCCAGTGTATTTATCCCTGTTTCCTGTCTCTCTGTGCCAGTGTATTTATCCCTGTTTCCTGTCTCTCTGTACCAGTGTATTTATCCCTGTTTCCTGTCTCCCTGTGCCAGTGTATTTATCCCTGTTTCCTGTCTCTCTGTACCAGTGTATTTATCCCTGTTTCCTGTCTCTCTGTTCCAGTGTATTTATCCCTGTTTCCTGTCTCTCTGTGCCAGTGTATTTATCCCTGTTTCCTGTCTCTCTGTACCAGTGTATTTATCCCTGTTTCCTGTCTCTCTGTACCAGTGTATTTATCCCTGTTTCCTGTCTCTCTGTACCAGTGTATTTATCCCTGTTTCCTGTCTCTCTGTACCAGTGTATTTATCCCTGTTTCCTGTCTCTCTGTGCCAGTGTATTTATCCCTGTTTCCTGTTTCTCTGTGCCAGTGTATTTATCCCTGTGTTTCCTGTCTCTCTGTACCAGTGTATTTATCCCTGTGTTTCCTGTCTCTCTGTGCCAGTGTATTTATCCCTGTGTTTCCTGTCTCTCTGTACCAGTGTATTTATCCCTGTGTTTCCTGTCTCTCTGTACCAGTGTATTTATCCCTGTTTCCTGTCTCTCTGTACCAGTGTATTTATCCCTGTGTTTCCTGTCTCTCTGTGGCAGTGTATTTATCCCTGTGTTTCCTGTCTCTCTGTACCAGTGTATTTATCCCTGTGTTTCCTGTCTCTCTGTACCAGTGTATTTATCCTGTGTTTCCTGTCTCTCTGTACCAGTGTATTTATCCCTGTGTTTCCTGTCTCTCTGTGCCAGTGTATTTATCCCTGTGTTTCCTGTCTCTCTGTACCAGTGTATTTATCCCTGTGTTTCCTGCCTCTCTGTGCCAGTGTATTTATCCCTGTGTTTTCTGTCTCTCTGTGCCAGTTTGTCTTGTATGTTCAAGTCAACCAGCGTGTTTTTTCCCCTGCTCCTAATTTTCTATTCTCTTCTACTAGTCCTCCCGGTTTTGACCTTTGCCTGTTTTCTGGACTCCATTCCTGCCTGCCCTGACCTTGAGCCTGCCTGCCCTGACCTAGAGTCTGCCTTCCATTCTGTACCTCTGTATCTCTGAACTGGTTTTGACCTTTTGCCTGTCCACGACCATTCTCCTGCCTACCCCTTTTGGATTGTTAATAAACATCTTGGGCTCTAACCATCTGCCTCCTGTGTCTGCATCTTATACAGTACTTTCTACTCCATACATTTTACCTGATGCCCAAAAGTACTCGTTACATTTTGAATGCTTAGCAGGACAGGACAATGTTCTAATTCACACACTTAAAGGGAAAATCCCTGGTCATCCCTACTGCATCTCGTCTGGCAGACTCACTAAACACAAATGCTTTGTTTGTAAATCATGTCTGAGTGTTGGAGTCTGCCCCTGGCTGTCATTAAATAAAAAAGAAAAAAAAGAAAATGGTGCTGTCTGTTTTGCTTAATATAAGGAATTTGAAATGATTTATACTTTTGATACTTAAGTACATTTAAAACCAAATACTTTTAAACTTTTACTCCAGTAGTATTTTACTGGGTGACATTTACTTGAGTCATTCTCTATTTGAGTATCTTTACTTTTACTCAAGTATGACAATTGGCTACTTTTTCTATCACTGGCTATAATAGTCATGAAAATGTGGTGAAGTCATGGAAAATGTGTATGAACCCGTAAATGTGAATAATCAGAGGTGTCTATAGCACATCGTCTAATGGAACAACTTGGAAAAAGACATCTGCTGCATTTCTTTCATCCCTAGACAAGCACTGTGCACGGCCCCATGTCGCAAGGATCTGTACACAATTCCTGTAAATGTCCCAGTTCTTCCATAGACTGCATACTCACCAGACATGTCACCCATTGAACATGTTTGGGATGCTCTGGATCAACGTGTACGACAGAATGTTCCAGTTCCCACCAATATCTAGCAACTTCGCACAGCCAGTGAAGAGGAGTGGGACAACATTCCGCAGGCCACAATCAACAGCCTGATCAACTTTATGCGAAGGAGATGTGTCGCGCTGCATGAGGCAAATGGGGGTCACACAAGCTACTGACTGGTTTTCTGATCCACGCCACTACCCTTTTAGCTGACCCTAGCCCTGACCTTAACCATTTAACCCAACTCCTAACCCTAACCCTGACCGTAACCATTTAACCCAACTCCTAACCTTAACCCTGACCTTAACCATTTAACCCAGCTCCTAACCTTAACCCTAACCTTAACCATTTAACCCAACTCCTAACCTTAACCCTGACCGTAACCATTTAACCCAACTCCTAACCTTAACCCTGACCTTAACCCTAACCCCTAAACCCAACGTTAGTGTAAGCCACCTAGCTATCGTTAGCCACAACAAATTGGAATTTGTAGCATATCATACATTTCGCGAATTTGTAGCATGTTGTATGTTTAACAAATTTGTAACATATTCAAATCAAATTTTATTGGTCAGAATTTAGAATATGTTATTGTGGGCGTAGTGAAATGCTTGTGTTCCTAGTAATATCTAACAATTCACAACAATATACACAAACCTAAAGTAAAAGAATGCATTTAAGAAATATATAAATATTAGATAGAGCAATGTCGGAGTGGCATTGACTGAAATACAGTAGAATAGAATACAGTATATACATATGAGATGAGTAAAGCAGTATGTAAACATTATTAAAGTGACTAGTGTTCCATTATTAAAGTGACTAGTGTTCTAGTGGTTAGAGAGTTGGGCCAGTAACCGAAAGGTTGCTGGATCGAATCCCCGATCTGACAAGGTAAAAATCTGTCGTTCTGCCTCTGAGCAAGGCAGTTAACCCACTGTTCCCCGGGCGCTGAAGACGTGGATATCGAATACGGCAGCCCTCTGATTCAGACACATTTCAATTGAATGCATTCAGCTGTTCAACTGACTAGGTATCCCCCTTTCAGTACGAAAGTGACCAGTCATTCCATGTCTATGTATATATGGCAGCAGCCTCTAATGATGTCAATTGGGCTTTCAGAAGCTTCTAAAGCCATGACATCATTTTCTGGAAATTTCCAAGCTGTTTAAAGGCACAGTCAACTTACTGTATGTAAACTTCTGACCCACTGGAATTGTGATACAGTGAATTATAAGTGAAATAATCTGTCTGTAAACAATTGTTGGAAAAATTACTTGTGTCATGCACAAAGTAGATGTCCTAACAGACTTGCCAAAACTATAGTTTGTTAACAAGAAATTTGTGGAGTGGTTGAAAAATTAGTTTTAATGACTCCAACCTAAGTGTATGTAAACTTCCGACTTCAACTGTACATACGGTACCATAACATATCACACTCATTGGAGAATCCCGGATTTACGTACATTATAATATGAAATGCTCTGAGACCAGGTTATATAGTCGGGTTGTTGAGGAGTGGTTATTAGCAATTGCGGGCGGGTGAACAAACAGCTGACCCATGTATCACTAGTGTGTGTGTGTGTGTGTGTGTGTGTGTGTGTGTATTGCCAAGGGATGTGGATAAGAACAGGCTACTGTAATTGAATCTGAGTCTAATCCTCCTGTGTAGCTCAGTTGATGGCGCTTGCCACTCCAGGGTTGTGGGATCCATTCCCACGGGGGACCAATACGAAAATGTTTCCACTCACTACAGTAAGTCGCTCTGGATAAGAGTGACTGCTAAACGTCTTAAATGTAAACAACAGTGAGGGAGATCACACACATCCTCATTTCATTCAGCCTCATTATATCTCTACCACCAGCTGGTTATGTCTCTGTTTTCATTCTTCCCCTGCGAGACAATCAAATAAACATGAAATGGTGTTTCACACCAACAAAACACCACAAAAGACTCCTAGCGGCTTGGCAAATCTACTCCCAGGCACAATAATGATTAAAAGAAAAAACTGTAAGAGACACGTTTGTGTGTGTGTGTGTGTGTGTGTGTGTGTGTGTGTGTGTGTGTGTGTGTGTGTGTGTGTGTGTGTGTGTGTGTGTGTGTGTGTGTGTGTGTGTGTGTGTGTGTGTGTGTGTGTGTGTGTGTGTGTGTGTGTGTGTGTGTGTGTGTGTGTGTGCGTGCGTGCGTGTGTGTGTGTGGTCTGAGAGAAGGGGTGTCTGAGAGCAAGAGTGAGAGAGACAGGGAGAGCATTTTTACTCTGTGATGCTGTTTGGCTGGGTCTGGGGCTGGGGCTGTGTCTGGGGCTGGGTCTGGGTCTGGGTCTGGGTCTGTGTCTGGGTCTAGGTCTGGGGCTGGGTCTGTGTCTGGGTCTGGGTCTGTGTCTGTGTCTGGGTCTGTGACTGGGTCTGTGTCTGGGTCTGGGTCTAGGTCTGGATCTGGGTCTGTGTCTGTGTCTGGGTCTGGGTCTGTGTCTGGGTCTGTGTCTGGGTCTGTGTCTGGTTCTGTGTCTGGGTCTGTGTCTGTGTCTGGGTCTGGGTCTGGGTCTGTGTCTGGGTCTGGGTCTGGGTCTGGGTCTGTGTCTGGGTCTGGGTCTAGGTCTGTGTCTGTGTCTGTGTCTGGGTCTGGGTCTGTGTCTGGGTCTGTGTCTGTGTCTGGGTCTGGGTATGGGTCTGGGTCTGTGACTGGGTCTGTGACTGTGTCTGTGTCTGTGTCTGTGTCTGGGTCTGGGTCTGGATCTGTGACTGTGACTGGGTCTGTGACTGGGTCTGTGTCTGGGTCTGTGTCTGGGTCTGTGTCTGGGTCTGGGTCTGTGTCTGGGTCTGGGTCTGTGTCTGGGGCTGGGTCTGGGTCTGTGTCTGGGTCTGGGTCTGTGTCTGGGTCTGGGTCTGTGACTGTGACTGAATGGAGTAGTCCAACGTTACTATTCATTTAGTAAGACAATGGAGCCTGTTGGGCAGCTGTACTGTAGACATCAGAGTGCCATTCACTGTAGATAATGTCAAGCCGACAGGTCCAAGATGACACACATCTTCTGATGCAAGCTCCATTATTAATATAATAATATGACCACCACAAATACTGAGTGGGAGTGGGACTCAAGCTTTAACAAAACATCATTACCCACCTTGTGCTCTGCAGCAGTGGTGTGTGTTCTGTGTTTATTCTTCTGAGAGAGTGTGTGTATGTTATGTCTGCTTATGAATAATATGTGTGTTTCTAACTCCTCTGGGAGTTATCATCTACTGAACATCATACCCCCCCACCTTCCCTTCCTCTACCATCTCTCTCTCTCTCCCTCCCTCCACCAGCTCCCATCCCTCCACCAGCCACTCTCTCCCTCCCTCCACCAGCCCCATCCATCTACCAGCCACTCTCTCCCTCATCCCTCCCCCCATCCCTCCACCAGAAACTCTCTCCACCAGCCACTCCCTCCCTCCCCTCCATTCCCCCCTCTCTCCAAGCCATATGTCTACATACTGGATAGTGAGAGATACTGTATTTGGGCACGTCTTAATCAGATCGCAGGGTCCAGTGAAATATGATAAGACAGGTTATTTCATTAGCAGCACACATCGAGTGAGAGCAGCTCCTTGCTGCTCAGACACCTATGAGTTCACTTTATTTACTCTGAGCATTAATCTAAAACAACAATTCTCCTAAGAGCATCCCTCGCTCTCCCTCTCTTTCGATCTCTCTCTTTATCCCTTTCTCTCTCTTTCTCTCTCTATCCCTTGTTTTATAGTGCTCTAGGGGGAAGCAGGGCCGAAGGCGACACACTTAGTGTGTCGTGTGTGTGTGCGCCTTCATGCATGTGTGTGTGTGTGTATGTGTGTGTGTGCGTGTGTGCGTGCGTGCATGCGTGCGTGTGTGTGTGTGTGTGTGTATGTGTGTGTGTAAGAGAGGTGCAAAAATATAAAATAAAAGAGAAAAAAAGCGAGAGAAAGATAGAGGGGAGACCAGGGGAGGGAGTGAGAAAAAAGAGAAAGATAGAGGGGAGACCAGGGGAGGGAGTGAGAAAAAAGAGAAAGATAGAGGGGAGACCAGGGGAGGGAGTTAGAAAAAAGAGAAAGATAGAGGGGAGACCAGGGGAGGGAGTTAGAAAAAAGAGAAAGATAGAGGGGAGACCAGGGGAGGGAGTTAGAAAAAAGAGAAAGATAGAGGGGAGACCAGGGGAGGGAGTTAGAAAAAAGAGAAAGATAGAGGGGAGACCAGGGGAGGGAGTTAGAAAAAAGAGAAAGATAGAGGGGAAACCGGGGGAGGGAGTGAGAAAAAAGAGAAAGATAGAGGGGAGACCAGGGGAGGGAGTTAGAAAAAAGAGAAAGATAGAGGGGAGACCAGGGGAGGGAGTTAGAAAAAAGAGAAAGATAGAGGGGAGACAGGGGGAGGGAGTGAGAAAAAAGAGAAAGATTGAGGGGAGACCAGGGGAGGGAGTTAGAAAAAAGAGAAAGATAGAGGGGAGACCAGGGGAGGGAGTTAGAAAAAAGAGAAAGATAGAGGGGAGACCAGGGGAGGGAGTTAGAAAAAAGAGAAAGATAGAGGGGAGACCGGGGGAGGGAGTGAGAAAAAAGAGAAAGATAGAGGGGAGACCAGGGGAGGGAGTTAGAAAAAAGAGAAAGATAGAGGGGAGACCAGGGGAGGGAGTTAGAAAAAAGAGAAAGATAGAGGGGAGACCGGGGGAGGGAGTGAGAAAAAAGAGAAAGATAGAGGGGAGACCAGGGGAGGGAGTGAGAAAAAAGAGAAAGATAGAGGGGAGACCAGGGGAGGGAGTGAGAAAAAAGAGAAAGATAGAGGGGAGACCAGGGGAGGGAGTGAGAAAAAAGAGAAAAATAGAAGGGAGACCGGGGGAGGGAGTTAGAAAAAAGAGAAAGATAGAGGGGAGACCAGGGGAGGGAGTGAGAAAAAAGAGAAAGATAGAGGGGAGACCAGGGGAGGGAGTGAGAAAAAAGAGAAAGATAGAGGGGAGACTGGGGAGGGAGTGAGAAAAAAGAGAAAGATAGAGGGGAGACCAGGGGAGGGAGTGAGAAAAAAGAGAAAGATAGAGGGGAGACCGGGGGAGGGAGTGAGAAAAAAGAGAAAGATAGAGGGGAGACCAGGGGAGGGAGTGAGAAAAAAGAGAAAGATAGAGGGGAGACTGGGGAGGGAGTGAGAAAAAAGAGAAAGATAGAGGGGAGACCAGGGGAGGGAGTGAGAAAAAAGAGAAAGATAGAGGGGAGACCGGGGGAGGGAGTGAGAAAAAAGAGAAAGATAGAGGGGAGACCAGGGGAGGGAGTGAGAAAAAAGAGAAAAATAGAAGGGAGACCGGGGGAGGGAGTTAGAAAAAAGAGAAAGATAGAGGGGAGACCAGGGGAGGGAGTGAGAAAAAAGAGAAAGATAGAGGGGAGACCAGGGGAGGGAGTGAGAAAAAAGAGAAAGATAGAGGGGAGACTGGGGAGGGAGTGAGAAAAAAGAGAAAGATAGAGGGGAGACCAGGGGAGGGAGTTAGAAAAAAGAGAAAAATAGAAGGGAGACCGGGGGAGGGAGTGAGAAAAAAGAGAAAGATAGAGGGGAGACCGGGGGAGGGAGTGAGAAAAAGAGAAAGATAGAGGGGAGACTGGGGAGGGAGTGAGAAAAAAGAGAAAGATAGAGGGGAGACCAGGGGAGGGAGTTAGAAAAAAGAGAAAGATAGAGGGGAGACCGGGGGAGGGAGTGAGAAAAAAGAGAAAGATAGAGGGGAGACTGGGGAGGGAGTGAGAAAAAAGAGAAAGATAGAATTGGAGACCGGGGGAGGGAGTGAGAAAAAAGAGAAAGATAGACAGGAGACTGGGGAGGGAGTGAGAAAAAAGAGAAAGATAGAATTGGAGACCGGGGGAGGGAGTGAGAAAAAAGAGAAAGATAGACAGGAGACTGGGGAGGGAGTGAGAAAAAAGAGAAAGATAGAGGGGAGACCAGGGGAGGGAGTGAGAAAAAAGAGAAAGATAGAGGGGAGACCGGGGGAGGGAGTGAGAAAAAAGAGAAAGATAGAGGGGAGACTGGGGAGGGAGTGAGAAAAAAGAGAAAGATAGAGGGGAGACCAGGGGAGGGAGTGAGAAAAAAGAGAAAGATAGAGGGGAGACCGGGGGAGGGAGTGAGAAAAAAGAGAAAGATAGAGGGGAGACCGGGGGAGGGAGTGAGAAAAAAGAGAAAGATAGACAGGAGACTGGGGAGGGAGTGAGAAAAAAGAGAAAGATAGAGGGGAGACCAGGGGAGGGAGTGAGAAAAAAGAGAAAGATAGAGGGGAGACCGGGGGAGGGAGTGAGAAAAAAGAGAAAGATAGAGGGGAGACTGGGGAGGGAGTGAGAAAAAAGAGAAAGATAGAGGGGAGACCAGGGGAGGGAGTGAGAAAAAAGAGAAAGATAGAGGGGAGACCGGGGGAGGGAGTGAGAAAAAAGAGAAAGATAGAGGGGAGACCGGGGGAGGGAGTGAGAAAAAAGAGAAAGATAGAGGGGAGACCAGGGGAGGGAGTGAGCAAAAAGAGAAAGATAGAGGGGAGACCGGTTATTTAGACAGGTTATTTCATTAGCAGCACACATCGAGTGAGAGCAGCTCCTTGCTGCTCAGACACCTATGAGTTCAATTTAGTTACTCTGAGCATTAATCTAAAACAACAATTCTCCTAAGAGCATCCCTCGCTCTCCCTCTCTTTCGATCTCTCTCTTTATCCCTTTCTCTCTCTTTCTCTCTCCATCCCTTGTTTTATAGTGCTCTAGGGGGAAGCAGGGCCGAAGGCTGATGACACACTTAGTGTGTCGTGTGTGTGTGTGCGCCTTCATGCATGTGTGTGTGTGTGTATGTGTGTGTGTGCGTGTGTGCGTGCGTGCATGCGTGCGTGTGTGTGTGTGTGTGTGTGTATGTGTGTGTGTAAGAGAGGTGCAAAAATATAAAATAAAAGAGAAAAAAAGCGAGAGAAAGATAGAGGGGAGACCAGGGGAGGGAGTGAGAAAAAAGAGAAAGATAGAGGGGAGACCAGGGGAGGGAGTGAGAAAAAAGAGAAAGATAGAGGGGAGACCAGGGGAGGGAGTTAGAAAAAAGAGAAAGATAGAGGGGAGACCAGGGGAGGGAGTGAGAAAAAAGAGAAAGATAGAGGGGAGACCGGGGGAGGGAGTTAGAAAAAAGAGACAAATAGAAGGGAGACCGGGGGAGGGAGTGAGAAAAAAGAGAAAGATAGAGGGGAGACCAGGGGAGGGAGTTAGAAAAAAGAGAAAGATAGAGGGGAGACCGGGGGAGGGAGTTAGAAAAAAGAGAAAGATAGAGGGGAGACCAGGGGAGGGAGTGAGAATAAAGAGAAAGATAGAGGGGAGACTGGGGGAGGGAGTGAGAATAAAGAGAAAGATAGAATTGGAGACCGGGGGAGGGAGTGAGAAAAAGAGAAAGATAGACAGGAGACTGGGGAGGGAGTGAGAAAAAAGAGAAAGATAGAGGGGAGACCAGGGGAGGGAGTGAGAAAAAAGAGAAAGATAGAGGGGAGACCGGGGGAGGGAGTGAGAAAAAAGAGAAAGATAGAGGGGAGACCAGGGGAGGGAGTGAGAAAAAAGAGAAAGATAGAGGGGAGACTGGGGAGGGAGTGAGAAAAAAGAGAAAGTGATAGATAAGGGGAGGAGTGGAAATAGCCAGACGACAGTGTCAGCAGAGGGGACCAAATGATCCCTGTAGCCTCACAGAATGCTACAGATGGTGATGTTGTAGATGTTGTTTGTGTTGACGCCAACAGCATTCCATTAGCGTGGTCCACCTCACACACAAAAAAACATACCAATATGTTTTGCAAACGACTCCCAGATCAGAGCTCATGCATTAGATACTTAGCGAGCAACACAATTAAATACGCTAATGTTGAATTCCAAATCGCCCCCTAGTCCCTACACCCTAGACAGGCAATCGCTACCGTAGATCTGAAAAAACTTGATAGGTGTAAGCAACATGGCGAGACTCCCTCCCAGCCTGTCCGAAGGCAAGGTTCAGCAATTACCACATTGCTTGTAAACTTATGCAATTGCTTCGGGTCTACAGGGGTGCCTAGGGGGCTAGGGGTTGATTTTGCATTCAGCAAACGCATAATAGCAAACCCATGGTGTGATCTACAGTTGGGTAGAACCACCCAGGTATGATAGCTGATATCAAATTACAGTGTAGTTGTCATTCCATATGCCTGAACTAAACGTAACCAGAGGCCCCTTCAGTTCCTCCACACCTGAACCAGTTGTGAGGAGGACATCTCAGTGAATAAATACATGCTGAATGCGTTGAGAATATTAACGCTGTACGGCCAACAAGGACAACCATCTTGAAATGATGATGTGGTTTATATTCCTCAGAACTATTAGTATTTCATTCCTTGCCTGTCTTTGTTACCCCTGCTGCTGCATCTCTGTGTGTGTGTGTGTGTGTGTGTGTGTGTGTGTGTGTGTGTGTGTGTGTGTGTGTGTGTGTGTGTGTGTGTGTGTGTGTGTGTCTATGTGATACCTCCTGTAGGTTGGTCCTCTGTCTCCTGGGAGATAAAGTTTTCCGCTTCCTCCCTTTTGAGTTCCCACAATGCAGCTGATATATTTCTACTTTTAGCAAGGACTGTCAGCCAGTGGAGCGACTCGATTGTTTTGATGTGGTCAGAAAGGGGGGGGGGGGGGGATAAAGAGAGGAAGAGAAAAGAGGGAGAGAGAGAGAGTACGACAGCAGCATTTTTAACAGTGTAGATGTCGTTGGTGCATGAGGATACTGAGGATACTAAGGATACTGAGGATACTGAGGACACTGAGGTTACTGAGGATACTGAGGATACTGAGGACACTGAGGACACTGAGGATACTGAGGACACTGAGGTTACTGAGGACACTGAGGACAATGAGGATACTGAGGATACTGAGAACGCTGAGGATACTGAGGACACTGAGGTTACTGAGGACACTGAGGATACTGAGGACACTGAGGTTACTGAGGACACTGAGGATACTGAGGATACTGAGGACACTGAGGTTACTGAGGACACTGAGGATACTGAGGATACTGAGGACACTGAGGACACTGAGGATACTGAGGCACTGAGGTTACTGAGGACACTGAGGACACTGAGGACACTGAGGATACTGAGGATACTGAGAACACTGAGGATATTGAGGACACTGAGGTTACTGAGGACACTGAGGATACTGAGGACACTGAGGTTACTGAGGACACTGAGGATACTGAGGATACTGAGGACACTGAGGTTACTGAGGACACTGAGGATACTGAGGATACTGAGGACACTGAGGACACTGAGGATACTGAGGACACTGAGGTTACTGGGGACACTGAGGACACTGAGGATACTGAGGATACTGAGGATACTGAGAACACTGAGGATATTGAGGACACTGAGGTTACTGAGGATACTGAGGATACTGAGAACACTGAGGATATTGAGGACACTGAGGTTACTGAGGACACTGAGGATACTGAGGACACTGAGGTTACTGAGGACACTGAGGATACTGAGGATACTGAGGACACTGAGGTTACTGAGGACACTGAGGATACTGAGGATACTGAGGACACTGAGGTTACTGAGGACACTGAGGATACTGAGGACACTGAGGACACTGAGGATACTGAGGACACTGAGGATACTGAGGACACTGAGGACACTGAGGATACTGAAGACACTGAGGTTACTGAGGATACTGAGGACACTGAAAATACTGAGGATACTGAGGACACTGAGGACACTGAGGATACTGAAGACACTGAGGACACTGAGGATACTGAGGACACTAAGGACACTGAGGACGTGGTTTTAATGACCAACTTCCCAGCTTCCACCACACAACCCTTCTATGCGTCACTCTCTGTGAGCGTGTGCATGAGTGTGTGTGAACTTGCATATGTGTGTGTGTGTGTGCGTGCAGTTGTGTGTGTGTGTTTGTGTGCGTGAGAGACAAATAAAACATAGAGGGATGATGAAGGGAAAGGGCAGTAAGCATGGGGATGTAAGAGGGAGCTTAACTGTGGAGGGAAACACAAACACACACACAATGGCATTTGGATACCATTAAAATTATTTGTCTCTGATCAATAATTTAATAAGCTGAAAGGATGAAGGACTCATCATAATCAATAAAGCTGTGTGTGTGTGTGTGTGTGTGTGTGTGTGTGTGTGTGTGTGTGTGTGTGTGTGTGTGTGAGTGTGTGTCAGTAGGCAAAAGTCATAGAAATGTCATTCCCCTCACAGTTGGTCTCAGCTTCCCTTACACTCAACTCAATCAAAGAATACCCTACTACACAATCACTAACACACATAGCCAAACATTACACTGATAACCACACTATATAACCATTAACCACACTTTCACACAACCACATCTTTGTTCACAACACTAACACACTTACAGCTATCTCTCTCTCTCTCCCTCCTCCGTCTGCATCTCTCTAACTCTCGCCCTCCTCCGTCTGCATCTATCTAACTCTCTCCCTCTCCGTCTGCATCTCTCTCTCTCTCCCTCCTCCGTCTGCATCTCTCTAACTCTCTCCCTCCTCTCTCTGCATCTCTCTAACTCTCTCCCTCCTCCGTCTGCATCTCTATAACTCTCTCCCTCCTCCGTCTGCATCTCTCTAACTCTCTCCCTCCTCAGTCTGCATCTCTCTCAATCTCTCCCTCCTCCGTCTGCATCTCTCTAACTCTCTCCATCCTCCGTCTGCATCTCTCTAACTCTCTTCCTCTTCCGTCTGCATCTATCTCACTCTCTCCCTCTTCCGTCTGCATCTCTCTCTCTCTCCCTCCTCCGTCTGCATCTCTCTAACTCTCTCCCTCCTCTCTCTGCATCTCTCTAACTCTCTCCCTCCTCCGTCTGCATCTCTATAACTCTCTCCCTCCTCCGTCTGCATCTCTCTAACTCTCTCCCTCCTCAGTCTGCATCTCTCTCACTCTCTCCCTCCTCCGTCTGCATCTCTCTAACTCTCTCCATCCTCCGTCTGCATCTCTCTAACTCTCTCCCTCCTCTCTCTGCATCTCTCTAACTCTCTCCCTCCTCTGTCATCATCTCTCTAACTCTCTCCCCTCTCCGTCTGCATCTCTCTCACTCTCTCCCTCCTCCGTCTACATCTCTCTAACTCTCTCCCTCCTCCGTCTGCATCTCTCTCACTCTCTCCCTCCTCTGTCTGCATCTCTCTAACTCTCTCCTTCCTCTCTCTGCATCTCTATAACTCTCTCCCTCCTCCGTCTGCATCTCTCTAACTCTCTCCCTCCTCAGTCTGCATCTCTCTCACTCTCTCCCTCCTCCGTCTGCATCTCTCTAACTCTCTCCATCCTCCGTCTGCATCTCTCTAACTCTCTCCCTCCTCCGTCTGCATCTATCTCACTCTCTCCCTCCTCCGTCTGCATCTCTCTCTCTCTCCCTCCTCCGTCTGCATCTCTCTAACTCTCTCCCTCCTCTCTCTGCATCTCTCTAACTCTCTCCCTCCTCCGTATGCATCTCTATAACTCTCTCCCTCCTCCGTCTGCATCTCTCTAACTCTCTCCCTCCTCAGTCTGCATCTCTCTCACTCTCTCCCTCCTCCGTCTGCATCTCTCTAACTCTCTCCATCCTCCGTCTGCATCTCTCTAACTCTCTCCCTCCTCTCTCTGCATCTCTCTAACTCTCTCCCTCCTCTGTCATCATCTCTCTAACTCTCTCCCCTCTCCGTCTGCATCTCTCTCACTCTCTCCCTCCTCCGTCTGCATTTCTCTAACTCTCTCCCTCCTCCGTCTGCATCTCTCTCACTCTCTCCCTCCTCTGTCTGCATCTCTCTAACTCTCTCCTTCCTCTCTCTGCATCTCTCTAACTCTCTCCCTCCTCCGTCTACATCTCTCTCACTCTCTCCCTCCTCTGTCTGCATCTCTCTCACTCTCTCCCTCCTCCGTCTGCATCTCTCTAACTCTCTCCCTCCTCTCTCTGCATCTCTCTAACTCTCTCCCTCCTCTCTCTGCAACTCTCTCACTCTCTCCATCCTCCGTCTGCATCTCTCTAACTCTCTCCCCCCTCCGTCTGCATCTCTCACTCTCTCCCTCCTCCGTCTGCATCTCTCTCACTCTCTCCCTCCTCCGTCTGCATCTCTCTAACTCTCTCCCTCCTCCGTCTGCATCTCTCTAACTCTCTCCCTCCTCCGTCTGCATCTCTCTAACTCTCTCCCTCCTCCGTCTGCATCTCTCTAACTCTCTCCCCCCTCCGTCTGCATCTCTCTCACTCTCTCCCTCCTCCGTCTGCATCTCTCTCACTCTCTCCCTCCTCTGTCTGCATCTCTCTCACTCTCTCCCATCTCCGTCTGCATCTCTCTAACTCTCTCCCTCCTCTCTCTGCATCTCTATAACTCTCTCCCTCCTCTCTCTGCATCTCTCTAACTCTCTCCCTCCTCCGTCTGCATCTCTCTCACTCTCTCCCTCCTCCGTCTGCATCTCTCTCACTCACTCCCTCCTCCGTCTGCATCTCTCTCACTCTCTCCCTTCTCCGTCTGCATCTCTCTAACTCTCTCCCTTCTCCGTCTGCATCTCTCTCACTCTCTCCCTCCTCTGTCTGCATCTCTCTAACTCTCTCCCTCCTCCGTCTGCATCTCTCTCACTCTCTCCCTCCTCCGTCTGCATCTCTCTAACTCTCTCCCTCCTCCGTCTGCATCTCTCTCACTCTCTTCCTCCTCCGTCTGCATCTCTCTCACTCTCTCCCTCCTCCGTCTGCATCTCTCTCACTCACTCCCTCCTCCGTCTGCATCTCTCTCACTCTCTCCCTTCTCCGTCTGCATCTCTCTAACTCTCTCCCTTCTCCGTCTGCATCTCTCTCACTCTCTCCCTCCTCTGTCTGCATCTCTCTAACTCTCTCCCTCCTCCGTCTGCATCTCTCTAACTCTCTCCCTCCTCATTCTGCATCTCTCTAACTCTCTCCCTCCTCCGTCTGCATCTCTCTCACTCTCTCCCCCCTCCTTCTGCATCTCTCTAACTCTCTCCCTCCTCCGTCTGCATCTCTCTCACTCTCTCCCTCCTCCGTCTGCATCTCTCTAACTCTCTCCCTCCTCCGTCTGCATCTCTCTAACTCTCTCCCTCCTCCGTCTGCATCTCTCTCACTCTCTCCCCCCTCATTCTGCATCTCTCTCACTCTCTCCATCCTCCGTCTGCATCTCTCTCACTCTCTCCCTCCTCCGTCTGCATCTCTCTCACTCTCTCCCTCCTCCGTCTGCATCTCTCTCACTCTCTCCCTCCTCCGTCTGCATCTCTCTAACTCTCTCCCTCCTCCGTCTGCATCTCTCTAACTCTCTCCCTCCTCCGTCTGCATCTCTCTCACTCTCTCCCTCCTCCGTCTGCATCTCTCTCACTCTCTCCCTCCTCCGTCTGCATCTCTCTCACTCTCTCCCTCCTCCGTCTGCATCTCTCTCACTCTCTCCCTCCTCCGTCTGCATCTCTCTCACTCTCCCCCCCTCTGTCTCCATCTCTCTCACTCTCTCCCTCCTCCGTCTGCATCTCTTTAACTCTCTCCCTCCTCCGTCTGCATCTCTCTAACTCTCTCTCTCTCTCTCACTTTCTCAATTCATTTCAATTCAAGGGGCTTTATTGGCATGGGAAGCATATGTTAACATTGCCAAAGCAAGTGAGGTAGATAATATACAAAAGTGAAATAAACAATCAAAATTAACAGTAAACATTACACATACAGAAGTTTCAAAACAATAAAGACATTACAAATGTCATATTACGTATACATACAGTGTTGTAACGATGTAGAAATGGTTAAGTGTACACAAGGGAAAATAAATCAGTATAATTATGGGTTTTATTTACAATGGTGTTTGTTCTTCACTGGTTGCCCTTTTCTTGTGGCAACAGGTCAACAATATTGCTGCTGTGATGGCGCACTGTGGAATTTTACCCAGGAGATATGGGAGTTTATCAAAATTGGGTTTGTTTTCGAATTCTTTGTGGATCTGTGTAATTTGAGGGAAATATGGGTCTCTAATATGGTCATACATTGGACAGGAGGTTAGGAAGTGCAGCTCAGTTTCCACCTCATTTTATGGGCAGTGTAGACATAGCCTGTCTTCTCTTGAAAGCCATGTCTGCCTACGGCGGCCTTTCTCAATAGCAAGGCTATGCTCACTGAGTCTGTACATAGTCAAATCTTTCCTTAAGTTTGGGTCAGTCACAGTGGTCAGGTATTCTGCCACTGTGTACTCTCTGTTTAGGGCCAAATAGCATTCTAGTTTGCTCAGTTGTTTTGTTAATTCTTTCTAATGTGTCAAGTAATTATCTTTTTGTTTTCTCATGATTTGATTGGGTCTAGTTGTGCTGCTGTCCTGGGGCTCTGTGGGGTGTGTTTGTGAACAGAGCCCCAGGACCAGCTTGCTTATGGGACTCTTCTCCAGGTTCATCTCTGTAGGTGATGGCTTTGTTATGAAAGGTTTGGGAATCGCTTCCTTTTAGGTGGTTGTAGAATTGAATGGCTCTTCTACGTTGTACACGGAGGATATTTTTGGAGAATTTTGCATGCAGAGTCTCAATTTGGTGTTTGTCCCATTTTGTGAAATCTTGGTAGGTGCGGGGACCCCAGACCTCACAACCATAAAGGGCAATGGGCTCTATGACTGATTCAAGTATTTTTAGCCAGATCCTAATTGGTATGTTGAATTTTATGTTCCTTTTGATGGCCTAGAATGCCCTTCTTGCCTTGTCTCTCAGATTGTTCACAGCTTTGTGGAAGTTATCTGTGGCGCTGATGTTTAGGCCAAGGTATGTATAGTTTTTTGTGTGCTCTAGGGCAGTGGTGTCTAGATGGAATTTGTATTTGTGGTCCTGGCGGTTGGACCTTTTTTGGAACACCATTATTTTGCTGCACACTTTTCTAGTGCCCGCGCAATTCGTTGATATATATGTTGAAGAGGGTGGGGCTTCAGCTGCATCCCTGTCTCACCCCACGGCCCTGTGGGAAGAAATTTGTGTGTTTTTTGCCTATTTTAACTGCACACTTGTTGTTTGTGTACATGGATTTTATAATGCTGTATGTTTTACCCCCAACACCACTTTCCATCAATTTGTATATCAGACCCTCATGCCAAATTGAGTCGAAGGATTTGCCTTTGTTTTGTTTTGTTTGGTTGTCAATTAGGGTGTGCAGGGCGAATACATGGCCTGTTGTACGGTAATTTGGTAAAAAGACAATTTGACATTTGCTCAGTACATTGTTTTCATTGAGGAAATGTACGAGTCTGCTGTTAATGATAGTGCAGAGGATTTTCCCAAGGTTGCTGTTGACGCATATCCCACGGTTGTTATTGGGGTCAAATTTGTCTCCACTTTTGTGGATTGGGGTGATCAGTCCTTGGTTCCAAATATTGGTGAAGATGGGTTGGAGGGTTGGAGGGTTTTTATTTTGTCCTGTAGCAGATTCAAGGTAATTGGATAATCCAGTGGGTTCTGGTAGTCTTTAATAGTATTTGATCCTGTATATGTTTTTGCTCTTTATTCTTTGCTATAGAGCCAAAAATATTGGAGAAGTGGTTTACCCAAACATCTCCATTTTGGATAGATAATTCTCTGTGTTGTTGTTAGTTTAGTGTTTTCCAATTTTCCCAGAAGTGGTTAGAGTCTATGGATTCTTCAATTACATTGAGCTGATTTCTGACGTGCTGTTCCTTCTTTTTCCGTAGTGTATTTCTGTATTGTTTTAGTGATTCACCATAGTGAAGGCGTAGACTCAGGTTTTCCGGGTTTTTGGTTGGACAGGTTTCTCAATTTCTTTCTTAGATTTTTACATTCTTCATCAAACCATTTGTCATTGTTGTTAATTTTCTTTGGTTTTCTATTTGAGATTTTTAGATTTTTACACCTTCACTATTACAGTGGAACGTTGTACCCAGGAAATTGTCTAAAAGGGATTTAATTTGTTGTTGCCTAATTGTTTTTTGGTAGGTTTCCAAACTGCATTCCTTCCATCTACTGTATAGCATTTCTTAATGTTACTCAGTTCCTTTGGCTTTGATGCCTCATGATTGAGTATTGCTCTGTTCAAGTAGACTGTGATTTTGCTGTGGTCTGATAGGGGTGTCAGTGGGCTGACTGTGAACGCTCTGAGAGACTCTGGGTTGAGGTCAGTGATAAAGTAGTCTACAGTACTCTCTCTCTCACTTTCTATCTCTCTCTCTTTAGTCTCTCACTCTCTCTTATCTGCATCTCTCTCTCTATCTCTCACTCTGCATTCTCCATCTCTGTCTCACTCTCTCTTTTAAAATTATATTTCAGTGTCCCACTGGCAGGACAAGCTGAGGTACTGCCAAGGCAATAATGAGAACTGTCAAACTCCAACAAATGAACAGGTGAGAGAGAAACTGGGAGAAAGAGAGAGAGGGAGAGAGAGAGAGAGGGAGACAGCTACTGCAGTTACTATCATGCACTCTCTCACTCTCACACTATCTCCCTCTCTGTCTCTCTCTCTGTCTCTCTCTCTCTCTCTCTCTCTCTCTCACACACACACACACACACACACACACACACACACACACACACACACACACGCGCGCGCGCGCGCGCGCACACACACACACACACACACACGCTCACAGCCCTTCTCTGTTCACCTTGTGTATGTATTCTCCAGATCACATTAAGTTTGCAGTGAATAAGTTCTTTAATGCACTTTGCCATAGTGCTGGGGAATGAGCAGATGTAATTTATGTCCGACAGCATCAGCAAATAGAGTTCATGGAGGAGATGCTATGACAGCATGATAGAGAGCAGGGCCAGTTAGTGTGTGTGTGTGTGTGTGTGTGTGTGTGTGTGTGTGTGTGTGTGTGTGTGTGTGTGTGTGTGTGTGTGTGTGTGTGTGTGCGCGTGCGTGTGTGTGTGCTTGTGCTTGCGTGCGTGCGTGTATGTGTGTGTGCATGTGTGATTACAGTAGGATGGAAGGATGACAGAGCTCTCCAATTGCTGTCACTCTGTTGCTGACATAAAATATGCACCGATGCTGTTTTACAACCATTACATAAAATCCAATCATTCAAAATAGCAAGACATGAAATGATTCAACACATAAACACTTACGTTGCAGGTACCCATGCCCGCACGCACGCATACACACACGCAGACACAAAACACATACCGTCCCATTGGAGCCTTGAATCCTGTCTCTCAAACTAGCAGAGAGATGGGGGGAGGAGGAGGGGGATGAATGGATTGGAAGATTAGAGAGGAGGAGAGCAAATTGAAAGTATTGAGTGGAGAGAAGAGGAGTGGCAGTTCAAAGAGAAAGCAATATGGAGGAGGAGAGGAAAAAAAGAGACTGAGATGGGTACACACTCTTAGAAAAAAAGGGTTCCAAAAGGGTTCTACGGCTTTCTCAATAGGAAAAAACTTTTTTGTTCCAGGTAAAACCCTGGAGGGGAAGAGCAGAGAGAGGGGAAAGGGGAGAGGGGAGAGGAGAGAGGAAAGACAAGAGGGAGGAGAGGAGAGGGGAGGGGAGAGAGGAAAGAGGAGAAGGGAGAGGAGAGGGGAGAAAGAAGAGAGGGGAGAGGAGAGATGGGAGAGGGGAGAGGGAAGAAGAGAGAGAGGGTTGATAGGTGGGGAATGAGGCAGGGGGGGAATGGAAAAGGTAGAAATTGAGAGAATGATGAAGAGAAAGAGTGGGAAGATGAAGATAAAGGATCGGTGAAGGTAATGATTATCAGGGGTTGGATGAAAGAGACATGGGGTGAGGAGGACATGGCAGTGGAAAATGAAAAGGGGGGGAGAGATGGAAAACGGATAAGAATGATAGAGAGGAGAATAGTAGACAGAGTAGTGGGAAGGGAAGGAGAAATGGAGGAGAAGAAAGCCTTCAGCGATGAGACCATTACAGAAGGGTTCCACTCTGTCACACGCGCCATTCCAGCAACATCACACTGACCCCAAAGTGTCAACAAGCTAATAGACTGAGTATCAGCGCATTAGGACATGTCCCCACCGCATATAAACACACACACACACACTACATAACACATATACACACACAAACACACATATACACTATGCAACACACACTGTATACAGAAACTCTCAAA
>NC_092160.1:10745000-10762500 GCF_045791955.1 Oncorhynchus clarkii lewisi | reverse complement strand
AGTCACATTCTACCACATTCTACTACAGTCACATTCTACTACAGTCACATTCTACTACAGTCCCATTCTACTGCAGTCACATTCTCCTACAGTCACATTCTACTACATTCTGCTACAGTCCCATTCTACTACATTCTGCTACAGTCACATTATACTACAGTCACATTCTACTACATTCTACTACAGTCACATTCTACTACAGTCACATTCCACTACAGTCACTTTCTACTACATTATACTACAGTCACATTCTACTACATTCTACTGCAGTCACATTCCACTACATTCTGCAACAGTCACATTCTCCTACATTCTGGTAAAGTCCCATTCTACTACATTATACTACAGTCACATTCTACTACAGTCCCATTCCACTACAGTCACTTTCTACCACATTCTACTACAGTCCCATTCTACTACATTCTGCTACAGTCCCAGTCTAATACATTATACTACAGTCCCATTCTACTACATTCTGCTACAGTCCCATTCTACTACATTATACTACAGTCACATTCTACTACAGTCACATTCTACTACAATCTACTACAGTCACATTCTACTACATTATACTACAGTCCCATTCCACTACAGTCACTTTCTACTACATTCTACTACAGTCCCATTCTAATACATTCTGCTACAGTCACATTCTACTACATTCTACTACAGTCACATTCTACTACATTCTACTACAGTCCCATTCTACTACATTCTACTACAGTCACATTCTACTACATTCTACTACAGTCACATTCTACTACATTCTACTACAGTCACTTTCTACTACATTATACTACAGTCACATTCTACTACAGTCACATTCTACTACAATCTACTACAGTCACATTCTACTACATTCTACTACAGTCACATTCTACTACAGTCACTTTCTACTACATTATACTACAGTCACATTCTACTACATTCTACTGCAGTCACATTCCACTACATTCTGCAACAGTCACATTCTCCTACATTCTGGTAAAGTCCCATTCTACTACATTATACTACAGTCACATTCTACTACAGTCCCATTCCACTACAGTCACTTTCTACCACATTCTACTACAGTCCCATTCTACTACATTCTGCTACAGTCCCAGTCTAATACATTATACTACAGTCCCATTCTACTACATTCTGCTACAGTCCCATTCTACTACATTATACTACAGTCACATTCTACTACAGTCACATTCTACTACAATCTACTACAGTCACATTCTACTACATTATACTACAGTCCCATTCCACTACAGTCACTTTCTACTACATTCTACTACAGTCCCAGTCTAATACATTCTGCAACAGTCACATTCTGCTACAGTCACATTCTACTACATTCTACTACAGTCCCATTCTACTACATTCTACTACAGTCCCATTCTACTACATTCTACTACAGTCCCATTCTACTACATTCTACTACAGTCACATTCTACTACATTCTACTACAGTCCCATTCCACTACAGTCACATTCTACTACATTCTGCTACAGTCCCATTCTACTACATTCTGCTACAGTCACATTATACTACAGTCACATTCTACTACAGTCACATTCTACTACATTCTGCTACAGTCCCAGTCTAATACATTCTACTACAGTCCCATTCCACTACAGTCACATTCTACTACATTCTGCTACAGTCCCATTCTACTACATTCTGCTACAGTCACATTATACTACAGTCACATTCTACTACATTCTACTACATTCTGCTACAGTCACATTATACTACAGTCACATTCTACTACATTCTGCTACAGTCCCATTCTACTACATTCTGCTACAGTCACATTATACTACAGTCACATTCTACTACATTCTGCTACAGTCCCAGTCTAATACATTCTACTACAGTCACATTCTGCTACAGTCCCATTTTACTACAGTCACATTCTAATACATTCTACTACAGTCACATTCTGCTACAGTCCCATTTTACTACAGTCACATTCTAATACATTCTACTACAGTCACATTCTGCTACAGTCCCATTTTACTACAGTCACATTCTAATACATTCTACTACATTCTACTACATTCTACTACAGTCCCATTCCACTACAGTCACATTCTACTACATTCTGCTACAGTCCCATTCTACTACATTCTGCTACAGTCACATTATACTACAGTCACATTCTACTACATTCTACTACATTCTGCTACAGTCACATTATACTACAGTCACATTCTACTACATTCTGCTACAGTCCCATTCTACTACATTCTGCTACAGTCACATTATACTACAGTCACATTCTACTACATTCTGCTACAGTCCCATTCTACTACATTCTGCTACAGTCACATTATACTACAGTCACATTCTACTACATTCTGCTACAGTCACATTATACTACAGTCACATTCTACTACATTATACTACAGTCACATTCTACTACATTCTACTACAGTCACATTCTACTACAGTCACATTCTACTACATTCTGCTACAGTCACATTATACTACAGTCACATTCTACTACATTCTGCTACAGTCACATTATACTACAGTCACATTCTACTACATTATACTACAGTCACATTCTACTACATTCTGCTACAGTCACATTATACTACAGTCATATTCTACTACATTCTGCTACAGTCACATTATACTACAGTCACATTCTACTACATTCTGCTACAGTCACATTATACTACAGTCACATTCTACTACATTCTGCTACAGTCCCATTCTACTACATTCTGCTACAGTCACATTATACTACAGTCACATTCTACTACATTCTGCTACAGTCACATTATACTACAGTCACATTCTACTACATTATACTACAGTCACATTCTACTACATTCTGCTACAGTCACATTATACTACAGTCATATTCTACTACATTCTGCTACAGTCACATTATACTACAGTCACATTCTACTACATTCTGCTACAGTCACATTATACTACAGTCACATTCTACTACATTCTGCTACAGTCCCAGTCTAATACATTCTGCAACAGTCACATTCTACTACATTCTGGTAAAGTCCCATTCTACTACATTATACTACAGTCCCATTTCACTACAGTCACTTTCTACTACATTCAACTACAGTCACAATCTCCTACATTCTCCTACTGTCCCATTCTACTACATTCTCCTACTGTCCCATTCTACTACAGTCCCATTCTACTACATTCTCCTACAGTCCCATTCTCCTACAGTCCCATTCTACCCACAGTCTCATTCTACTACATTCCCATTCTACTACAGTCCCATTCTACTACAGTCACATTCTACTACAGTTACATTCTACTACATTCTCCTACAGTCGCATTCCACGACAGTCACATTCTACTACATTCTCCTACAGTCCCATTCTAATACATTATACTACAGTCACATTCTACTACATTCTGCTACAGTCACATTCTACTACATTCTGCTACAGTCACATTCTACTACAGTCACATTCTACTACATTCTACTACAGTCCCATTCTAATACATTCTACTACAGTCACATTCTGCTACAGTCCCATTTTACTACAGTCACATTCTAATACATTCTACTACAGTCCAATTGTACTACATTCTACTACAGTCCCATTCTACTACAGTCACATTCTACTACATTATGCTACAGTCACATTCTACTACATTCTACTACAGTCACATTCTACTACATTCTACTACAGTCACATTCTAATATATTCTACTACAGTCCCATTGTACTACATTGTACTACAGTCACATTATACTATATTCTACGACAGTCCCATGCTAATACAGTCCCATTCTACTACAGTCACATTATACTATATTATACTACAGTCACATTCTGCTACAGTCCCATTTTACTACATATTACTACTACAGTCCCATTCTACTACAGTCACATTCTACTACAGTCACATTCTAATACATTCTACTACAGTCCCATTCTGCTACAGTCCCATTTTACTACAGTCACATTCTAATACATTATACTACAGTCCCATTGTACTACATTCTACTACAGTCCCATTCTACTACAGTCACATTCTACTACATTATACTACAGTCACATTCTACTACATTCTACTACAGTCACATTCTACTACATTCTACTACAGTCACATTCTAATACATTATACTACAGTCCCATTGTACTACATTGTACTACAGTCCCATTGTACTACATTCTACTACAGTCCCATTCTACTACAGTCACATTCTACTACATTATACTACAGTCACATTCTACTACATTCTACTACAGTCACATTCTACTACATTCTACTACAGTCACATTCTAATACATTCTACTACAGTCCCATTGTACTACATTGTACTACAGTCACATTATACTATATTCTACGACAGTCCCATGCTAATACAGTCCCATTCTACTACAGTCACATTCTACTACATTATACTACAGTCACATTCTAATACAGTCACATTCTACTAGTTTACCATTTTACTACAGTCACATTCTACTACATTCTGCTACAGTCACATTCTACTACAATCTACTACAGTCACATTCTACTACATTCTGCCACAGTCACATTTTACTACATTCTACCACAGTCACATTCTACTACATTCTGCCACAGTCACATTCTACTACATTCTGCTACAGTCACATTCTACTACATTCTACTACATTCTTCTACAGTCACATTCTACTACATTCTGCCACAGTCACATTCTACTACATTCTGCCACAGTCACATTCTACTACATTCTGCTACAGTCACATTCTACTACAGTCACATTCTACTACATTCTACTACAGTCACAATCTACTACCTTCTACTACAGTCCCATTCTAATACATTCTACTACAGTCACATTCTACTACATTCTACTACAGTCACATTCTACTACAGTCCCATTCTACTACATTCTACTACAGTCACATTCTACTACATTCTACTACAGTCACATTCTAATACATTCTACTACAGTCCCATTGTACTACATTGTACTACAGTCACATTATACTATATTCTACGACAGTCCCATGCTAATACAGTCCCATTCTACTACAGTCACATTCTACTACATTATACTACAGTCACATTCTAATACAGTCACATTCTACTAGTTTACCATTTTACTACAGTCACATTCTACTACATTCTGCTACAGTCACATTCTACTACAGTCACATTCTACTACAATCTACTACAGTCACATTCTACTACATTCTGCCACAGTCACATTCTACTACATTCTACCACAGTCACATTCTACTACATTCTGCCACAGTCACATTCTACTACATTCTGCTACAGTCACATTCTACTACATTCTACTACATTCTTCTACAGTCACATTCTACTACATTCTGCCACAGTCACATTCTACTACATTCTGCCACAGTCACATTCTACTACATTCTGCTACAGTCACATTCTACTACAGTCACATTCTACTACATTCTACTACAGTCACATTCTAATTCCTTCTACTACAGTCCCATTCTAATACATTCTACTACAGTCACATTCTACTACATTCTACTACAGTCACATTCTACTACAGTCCCATTCTAATACATTCTACTACAATCACATTATATTACATTCTGCTACAGTCACATTCTACTGCATTCTGCTACAGTCACATTCTACTACAGTCACATTCTACTACATTCTACTACAGTCCCATTCTAATATATTCTACTACAGTCACATTCAGCTACAGTCCCATTTTACTACAGTCACATTCTAATACATTCTACTACAGTCCCATTCTAATACATTCTACTACAGTCCCATTCTACTACAGTCCCATTCTACTACAGTCCCATTCTACTACAGTCCCATTCTACTACAGTCACATTCTACTACAGTCACATTTTAATAGAGTCACATTATACTATATTCTACGACAGTCCCATGCTAATACAGTCCCATTCTACTAGAGTCACATTCTACTACATTATACTACAGTCACATTCTAATACAGTCACATTCTACTACTTTACCATTATACTACAGTCACATTATACTATATTATACTACAGTCACATTCTACTACATTCTGCCACAGTCACATTCTACTACATTCTACTACAGTCACATTCTACTACATTCTGCCACAGTCACATTCTACTACATTCTACCACAGTCACATTCTAGTACATTCTGCCACAGTCACATTCTACTACATTCTGCTACAGTCACATTCTACTACATTCTACTACATTCTTCTACAGTCACATTCTACTACATTCTGCCACAGTCACATTCTACTACATTCTGCCACAGTCACATTCTACTACATTCTGCTACAGTCACATTCTACTACAGTCACATTCTACTACAATCTACTACAGTCACATTCTACTACATTCTGCCACAGTCACATTCTACTACATTCTACCACAGTCACATTCTACTACATTCTGCCACAGTCACATTCTACTACATTCTGCTACAGTCACATTCTACTACATTCTACTACATTCTTCTACAGTCACATTCTACTACATTCTGCCACAGTCACATTCTACTACATTCTGCCACAGTCACATTCTACTACATTCTGCTACAGTCACATTCTACTACAGTCACATTCTACTACATTCTACTACAGTCACATTCTAATTCCTTCTACTACAGTCCCATTCTAATACATTCTACTACAGTCACATTCTACTACATTCTACTACAGTCACATTCTACTACAGTCCCATTCTAATACATTCTACTACAATCACATTATATTACATTCTGCTACAGTCACATTCTACTGCATTCTGCTACAGTCACATTCTACTACAGTCACATTCTACTACATTCTACTACAGTCCCATTCTAATATATTCTACTACAGTCACATTCAGCTACAGTCCCATTTTACTACAGTCACATTCTAATACATTCTACTACAGTCCCATTCTAATACATTCTACTACAGTCCCATTCTACTACAGTCCCATTCTACTACAGTCCCATTCTACTACAGTCCCATTCTACTACAGTCACATTCTACTACAGTCACATTTTAATAGAGTCACATTATACTATATTCTACGACAGTCCCATGCTAATACAGTCCCATTCTACTAGAGTCACATTCTACTACATTATACTACAGTCACATTCTAATACAGTCACATTCTACTACTTTACCATTATACTACAGTCACATTATACTATATTATACTACAGTCACATTCTACTACATTCTGCCACAGTCACATTCTACTACATTCTACTACAGTCACATTCTACTACATTCTGCCACAGTCACATTCTACTACATTCTACCACAGTCACATTCTAGTACATTCTGCCACAGTCACATTCTACTACATTCTGCTACAGTCACATTCTACTACATTCTACTACATTCTTCTACAGTCACATTCTACTACATTCTGCCACAGTCACATTCTACTACATTCTGCCACAGTCACATTCTACTACATTCTGCTACAGTCACATTCTACTACAGTCACATTCTACTACAATCTACTACAGTCACATTCTACTACATTCTGCCACAGTCACATTCTACTACATTCTACCACAGTCACATTCTACTACATTCTGCCACAGTCACATTCTACTACATTCTGCTACAGTCACATTCTACTACATTCTACTACATTCTTCTACAGTCACATTCTACTACATTCTGCCAAAGTCACATTCTACTACATTCTGCCACAGTCACATTCTACTACATTCTGCTACAGTCACATTCTACTACAGTCACATTCTACTACATTCTACTACAGTCACATTCTACTACAGTCCCATTCTAATACATTCTACTACAATCACATTATATTACATTCTGCTACAGTCACATTCTACTGCATTCTGCTACAGTCGCATTCCACGACAGTCACATTCTACTACATTCTCCTACAGTCCCATTCTAATACATTATACTACAGTCACATTCTACTACATTCTGCTACAGTCACATTCTACTACATTCTGCTACAGTCACATTCTACTACAGTCACATTCTACTACATTCTACTACAGTCCCATTCTAATACATTCTACTACAGTCACATTCTGCTACAGTCCCATTTTACTACAGTCACATTCTAATACATTCTACTACAGTCCAATTGTACTACATTCTACTACAGTCCCATTCTACTACAGTCACATTCTACTACATTATGCTACAGTCACATTCTACTACATTCTACTACAGTCACATTCTACTACATTCTACTACAGTCACATTCTAATATATTCTACTACAGTCCCATTGTACTACATTGTACTACAGTCACATTATACTATATTCTACGACAGTCCCATGCTAATACAGTCCCATTCTACTACAGTCACATTATACTATATTATACTACAGTCACATTCTGCTACAGTCCCATTTTACTACAGTCACATTCTAAGACATTCTACTACAGTCCCATTGTACTACATATTACTACTACAGTCCCATTCTACTACAGTCACATTCTACTACAGTCACATTCTAATACATTCTACTACAGTCCCATTCTGCTACAGTCCCATTTTACTACAGTCACATTCTAATACATTATACTACAGTCCCATTGTACTACATTCTACTACAGTCCCATTCTACTACAGTCACATTCTACTACATTATACTACAGTCACATTCTACTACATTCTACTACAGTCACATTCTACTACATTCTACTACAGTCACATTCTAATACATTATACTACAGTCCCATTGTACTACATTGTACTACAGTCCCATTGTACTACATTCTACTACAGTCCCATTCTACTACAGTCACATTCTACTACATTATACTACAGTCACATTCTACTACATTCTACTACAGTCACATTCTACTACATTCTACTACAGTCACATTCTAATACATTCTACTACAGTCCCATTGTACTACATTATACTACAGTCACATTATACTACATTCTACTACAGTCACATTCTACTACATTCTACTACAGTCACATTCTAATACATTCTACTACAGTCCCATTGTACTACATTGTACTACAGTCCCATTGTACTACATTCTACTACAGTCCCATTCTACTACAGTCACATTCTACTACATTATACTACAGTCACATTCTACTACATTCTACTACAGTCACATTCTACTACATTCTACTACAGTCACATTCTAATACATTCTACTACAGTCCCATTGTACTACATTGTACTACAGTCACATTATACTATATTCTACGACAGTCCCATGCTAATACAGTCCCATTCTACTACAGTCACATTCTACTACATTATACTACAGTCACATTCTAATACAGTCACATTCTACTAGTTTACCATTTTACTACAGTCACATTCTACTACATTCTGCTACAGTCACATTCTACTACAATCTACTACAGTCACATTCTACTACATTCTGCCACAGTCACATTTTACTACATTCTACCACAGTCACATTCTACTACATTCTGCCACAGTCACATTCTACTACATTCTGCTACAGTCACATTCTACTACATTCTACTACATTCTTCTACAGTCACATTCTACTACATTCTGCCACAGTCACATTCTACTACATTCTGCCACAGTCACATTCTACTACATTCTGCTACAGTCACATTCTACTACAGTCACATTCTACTACATTCTGCCACAGTCACATTCTACTACATTCTACCACAGTCACATTCTACTACATTCTGCCACAGTCACATTCTACTACATTCTGCTACAGTCACATTCTACTACATTCTACTACATTCTTCTACAGTCACATTCTACTACATTCTGCCAAAGTCACATTCTACTACATTCTGCCACAGTCACATTCTACTACATTCTGCTACAGTCACATTCTACTACAGTCACATTCTACTACATTCTACTACAGTCACATTCTACTACAGTCCCATTCTAATACATTCTACTACAATCACATTATATTACATTCTGCTACAGTCACATTCTACTGCATTCTGCTACAGTCGCATTCCACGACAGTCACATTCTACTACATTCTCCTACAGTCCCATTCTAATACATTATACTACAGTCACATTCTACTACATTCTGCTACAGTCACATTCTACTACATTCTGCTACAGTCACATTCTACTACAGTCACATTCTACTACATTCTACTACAGTCCCATTCTAATACATTCTACTACAGTCACATTCTGCTACAGTCCCATTTTACTACAGTCACATTCTAATACATTCTACTACAGTCCAATTGTACTACATTCTACTACAGTCCCATTCTACTACAGTCACATTCTACTACATTATGCTACAGTCACATTCTACTACATTCTACTACAGTCACATTCTACTACATTCTACTACAGTCACATTCTAATATATTCTACTACAGTCCCATTGTACTACATTGTACTACAGTCACATTATACTATATTCTACGACAGTCCCATGCTAATACAGTCCCATTCTACTACAGTCACATTATACTATATTATACTACAGTCACATTCTGCTACAGTCCCATTTTACTACAGTCACATTCTAAGACATTCTACTACAGTCCCATTGTACTACATATTACTACTACAGTCCCATTCTACTACAGTCACATTCTACTACAGTCACATTCTAATACATTCTACTACAGTCCCATTCTGCTACAGTCCCATTTTACTACAGTCACATTCTAATACATTATACTACAGTCCCATTGTACTACATTCTACTACAGTCCCATTCTACTACAGTCACATTCTACTACATTATACTACAGTCACATTCTACTACATTCTACTACAGTCACATTCTACTACATTCTACTACAGTCACATTCTAATACATTATACTACAGTCCCATTGTACTACATTGTACTACAGTCCCATTGTACTACATTCTACTACAGTCCCATTCTACTACAGTCACATTCTACTACATTATACTACAGTCACATTCTACTACATTCTACTACAGTCACATTCTACTACATTCTACTACAGTCACATTCTAATACATTCTACTACAGTCCCATTGTACTACATTATACTACAGTCACATTATACTACATTCTACTACAGTCACATTCTACTACATTCTACTACAGTCACATTCTAATACATTCTACTACAGTCCCATTGTACTACATTGTACTACAGTCCCATTGTACTACATTCTACTACAGTCCCATTCTACTACAGTCACATTCTACTACATTATACTACAGTCACATTCTACTACATTCTACTACAGTCACATTCTACTACATTCTACTACAGTCACATTCTAATACATTCTACTACAGTCCCATTGTACTACATTGTACTACAGTCACATTATACTATATTCTACGACAGTCCCATGCTAATACAGTCCCATTCTACTACAGTCACATTCTACTACATTATACTACAGTCACATTCTAATACAGTCACATTCTACTAGTTTACCATTTTACTACAGTCACATTCTACTACATTCTGCTACAGTCACATTCTACTACAATCTACTACAGTCACATTCTACTACATTCTGCCACAGTCACATTTTACTACATTCTACCACAGTCACATTCTACTACATTCTGCCACAGTCACATTCTACTACATTCTGCTACAGTCACATTCTACTACATTCTACTACATTCTTCTACAGTCACATTCTACTACATTCTGCCACAGTCACATTCTACTACATTCTGCCACAGTCACATTCTACTACATTCTGCTACAGTCACATTCTACTACAGTCACATTCTACTACATTCTACTACAGTCACAATCTACTACCTTCTACTACAGTCCCATTCTAATACATTCTACTACAGTCACATTCTACTACATTCTACTACAGTCACATTCTACTACAGTCCCATTCTACTACATTCTACTACAGTCACATTCTACTACATTCTACTACAGTCACATTCTAATACATTCTACTACAGTCCCATTGTACTACATTGTACTACAGTCACATTCTACTACATTCTACCACAGTCACATTCTACTACATTCTGCCACAGTCACATTCTACTACATTCTGCTACAGTCACATTCTACTACAGTCACATTCTACTACATTCTACTACAGTCACAATCTACTACCTTCTACTACAGTCCCATTCTAATACATTCTACTACAGTCACATTCTACTACATTCTACTACAGTCACATTCTACTACAGTCCCATTCTACTACATTCTACTACAGTCACATTCTACTACATTCTACTACAGTCACATTCTAATACATTCTACTACAGTCCCATTGTACTACATTGTACTACAGTCACATTATACTATATTCTACGACAGTCCCATGCTAATACAGTCCCATTCTACTACAGTCACATTCTACTACATTATACTACAGTCACATTCTAATACAGTCACATTCTACTAGTTTACCATTTTACTACAGTCACATTCTACTACATTCTGCTACAGTCACATTCTACTACAGTCACATTCTACTACAATCTACTACAGTCACATTCTACTACATTCTGCCACAGTCACATTCTACTACATTCTACCACAGTCACATTCTACTACATTCTGCCACAGTCACATTCTACTACATTCTGCTACAGTCACATTCTACTACATTCTACTACATTCTTCTACAGTCACATTCTACTACATTCTGCCACAGTCACATTCTACTACATTCTGCCACAGTCACATTCTACTACATTCTGCTACAGTCACATTCTACTACAGTCACATTCTACTACATTCTACTACAGTCACATTCTAATTCCTTCTACTACAGTCCCATTCTAATACATTCTACTACAGTCACATTCTACTACATTCTACTACAGTCACATTCTACTACAGTCCCATTCTAATACATTCTACTACAATCACATTATATTACATTCTGCTACAGTCACATTCTACTGCATTCTGCTACAGTCACATTCTACTACAGTGACATTCTACTACATTCTACTACAGTCCCATTCTAATATATTCTACTACAGTCACATTCAGCTACAGTCCCATTTTACTACAGTCACATTCTAATACATTCTACTACAGTCCCATTCTAATACATTCTACTACAGTCCCATTCTACTACAGTCCCATTCTACTACAGTCCCATTCTACTACAGTCCCATTCTACTACAGTCACATTCTACTACAGTCACATTTTAATAGAGTCACATTATACTATATTCTACGACAGTCCCATGCTAATACAGTCCCATTCTACTAGAGTCACATTCTACTACATTATACTACAGTCACATTCTAATACAGTCACATTCTACTACTTTACCATTATACTACAGTCACATTATACTATATTATACTACAGTCACATTCTACTACATTCTGCCACAGTCACATTCTACTACATTCTACTACAGTCACATTCTACTACATTCTGCCACAGTCACATTCTACTACATTCTACCACAGTCACATTCTAGTACATTCTGCCACAGTCACATTCTACTACATTCTGCTACAGTCACATTCTACTACATTCTACTACATTCTTCTACAGTCACATTCTACTACATTCTGCCACAGTCACATTCTACTACATTCTGCCACAGTCACATTCTACTACATTCTGCTACAGTCACATTCTACTACAGTCACATTCTACTACAATCTACTACAGTCACATTCTACTACATTCTGCCACAGTCACATTCTACTACATTCTACCACAGTCACATTCTACTACATTCTGCCACAGTCACATTCTACTACATTCTGCTACAGTCACATTCTACTACATTCTACTACATTCTTCTACAGTCACATTCTACTACATTCTGCCACAGTCACATTCTACTACATTCTGCCACAGTCACATTCTACTACATTCTGCTACAGTCACATTCTACTACAGTCACATTCTACTACATTCTACTACAGTCACATTCTAATTCCTTCTACTACAGTCCCATTCTAATACATTCTACTACAGTCACATTCTACTACATTCTACTACAGTCACATTCTACTACAGTCCCATTCTAATACATTCTACTACAATCACATTATATTACATTCTGCTACAGTCACATTCTACTGCATTCTGCTACAGTCACATTCTACTACAGTCACATTCTACTACATTCTACTACAGTCCCATTCTAATATATTCTACTACAGTCACATTCAGCTACAGTCCCATTTTACTACAGTCACATTCTAATACATTCTACTACAGTCCCATTCTAATACATTCTACTACAGTCCCATTCTACTACAGTCCCATTCTACTACAGTCCCATTCTACTACAGTCCCATTCTACTACAGTCACATTCTACTACAGTCACATTTTAATAGAGTCACATTATACTATATTCTACGACAGTCCCATGCTAATACAGTCCCATTCTACTAGAGTCACATTCTACTACATTATACTACAGTCACATTCTAATACAGTCACATTCTACTACTTTACCATTATACTACAGTCACATTATACTATATTATACTACAGTCACATTCTACTACATTCTGCCACAGTCACATTCTACTACATTCTACTACAGTCACATTCTACTACATTCTGCCACAGTCACATTCTACTACATTCTACCACAGTCACATTCTAGTACATTCTGCCACAGTCACATTCTACTACATTCTGCTACAGTCACATTCTACTACATTCTACTACATTCTTCTACAGTCACATTCTACTACATTCTGCCACAGTCACATTCTACTACATTCTGCCACAGTCACATTCTACTACATTCTGCTACAGTCACATTCTACTACAGTCACATTCTACTACAATCTACTACAGTCACATTCTACTACATTCTGCCACAGTCACATTCTACTACATTCTACCACAGTCACATTCTACTACATTCTGCCACAGTCACATTCTACTACATTCTGCTACAGTCACATTCTACTACATTCTACTACATTCTTCTACAGTCACATTCTACTACATTCTGCCAAAGTCACATTCTACTACATTCTGCCACAGTCACATTCTACTACATTCTGCTACAGTCACATTCTACTACAGTCACATTCTACTACATTCTACTACAGTCACATTCTACTACAGTCCCATTCTAATACATTCTACTACAATCACATTATATTACATTCTGCTACAGTCACATTCTACTGCATTCTGCTACAGTCGCATTCCACGACAGTCACATTCTACTACATTCTCCTACAGTCCCATTCTAATACATTATACTACAGTCACATTCTACTACATTCTGCTACAGTCACATTCTACTACATTCTGCTACAGTCACATTCTACTACAGTCACATTCTACTACATTCTACTACAGTCCCATTCTAATACATTCTACTACAGTCACATTCTGCTACAGTCCCATTTTACTACAGTCACATTCTAATACATTCTACTACAGTCCAATTGTACTACATTCTACTACAGTCCCATTCTACTACAGTTACATTCTACTACATTATGCTACAGTCACATTCTACTACATTCTACTACAGTCACATTCTACTACATTCTACTACAGTCACATTCTAATATATTCTACTACAGTCCCATTGTACTACATTGTACTACAGTCACATTATACTATATTCTACGACAGTCCCATGCTAATACAGTCCCATTCTACTACAGTCACATTATACTATATTATACTACAGTCACATTCTGCTACAGTCCCATTTTACTACAGTCACATTCTAAGACATTCTACTACAGTCCCATTGTACTACATATTACTACTACAGTCCCATTCTACTACAGTCACATTCTACTACAGTCACATTCTAATACATTCTACTACAGTCCCATTCTGCTACAGTCCCATTTTACTACAGTCACATTCTAATACATTATACTACAGTCCCATTGTACTACATTCTACTACAGTCCCATTCTACTACAGTCACATTCTACTACATTATACTACAGTCACATTCTACTACATTCTACTACAGTCACATTCTACTACATTCTACTACAGTCACATTCTAATACATTATACTACAGTCCCATTGTACTACATTGTACTACAGTCCCATTGTACTACATTCTACTACAGTCCCATTCTACTACAGTCACATTCTACTACATTATACTACAGTCACATTCTACTACATTCTACTACAGTCACATTCTACTACATTCTACTACAGTCACATTCTAATACATTCTACTACAGTCCCATTGTACTACATTATACTACAGTCACATTATACTACATTCTACTACAGTCACATTCTACTACATTCTACTACAGTCACATTCTAATACATTCTACTACAGTCCCATTGTACTACATTGTACTACAGTCCCATTGTACTACATTCTACTACAGTCCCATTCTACTACAGTCACATTCTACTACATTATACTACAGTCACATTCTACTACATTCTACTACAGTCACATTCTACTACATTCTACTACAGTCACATTCTAATACATTCTACTACAGTCCCATTGTACTACATTGTACTACAGTCACATTATACTATATTCTACGACAGTCCCATGCTAATACAGTCCCATTCTACTACAGTCACATTCTACTACATTATACTACAGTCACATTCTAATACAGTCACATTCTACTAGTTTACCATTTTACTACAGTCACATTCTACTACATTCTGCTACAGTCACATTCTACTACAATCTACTACAGTCACATTCTACTACATTCTGCCACAGTCACATTTTACTACATTCTACCACAGTCACATTCTACTACATTCTGCCACAGTCACATTCTACTACATTCTGCTACAGTCACATTCTACTACATTCTACTACATTCTTCTACAGTCACATTCTACTACATTCTGCCACAGTCACATTCTACTACATTCTGCCACAGTCACATTCTACTACATTCTGCTACAGTCACATTCTACTACAGTCACATTCTACTACATTCTACTACAGTCACAATCTACTACCTTCTACTACAGTCCCATTCTAATACATTCTACTACAGTCACATTCTACTACATTCTACTACAGTCACATTCTACTACAGTCCCATTCTACTACATTCTACTACAGTCACATTCTACTACATTCTACTACAGTCACATTCTAATACATTCTACTACAGTCCCATTGTACTACATTGTACTACAGTCACATTATACTATATTCTACGACAGTCCCATGCTAATACAGTCCCATTCTACTACAGTCACATTCTACTACATTATACTACAGTCACATTCTAATACAGTCACATTCTACTAGTTTACCATTTTACTACAGTCACATTCTACTACATTCTGCTACAGTCACATTCTACTACAGTCACATTCTACTACAATCTACTACAGTCACATTCTACTACATTCTGCCACAGTCACATTCTACTACATTCTACCACAGTCACATTCTACTACATTCTGCCACAGTCACATTCTACTACATTCTGCTACAGTCACATTCTACTACATTCTACTACATTCTTCTACAGTCACATTCTACTACATTCTGCCACAGTCACATTCTACTACATTCTGCCACAGTCACATTCTACTACATTCTGCTACAGTCACATTCTACTACAGTCACATTCTACTACATTCTACTACAGTCACATTCTAATTCCTTCTACTACAGTCC
>NC_092160.1:10737500-10740000 GCF_045791955.1 Oncorhynchus clarkii lewisi | reverse complement strand
TTGTTTAACAGTCTGATGGCCTTGAGATAGAAGCAGTTTTTCAGTCTCTCCATCCCAGTTTTGATGTACATGTACGCAGTGGCTCGGGTGGTTGTTGTCCTTGATGATCTTTTTAGCCTTCCTGTGACATCGGGTGCTGTAGGTGTCATGGAGGGCATGTAGTCCCCCCCCCCCACTGGAGAGCCTTGCGGTTGAGGGCGGTGCAGTTGCCGTACCAGGCTGTGATACAGCCCGACAGGATGCTCTCGATTGTGCATCTGTAAAAGTTTGTCTGAGTTTTGGGTGACAAGCCAAATTTCTTCAGCCTCCTGAGGTTGAAGAGGCGCTGTTGCACCTTCTTCACCACACTGTCTGTGTGGGTGGATCGTTTAAGTTTGTCTGTGATGTGTACGCCGATGAACTTAAAACTTTCCACCTTCTCCACTGCTGCCCCTTCGATGTGGATAGGGGGCTGCTCCCTCTGCTGTTTCCTGAAGTCTACGATCATCTCCTTTGTTTTGTTGACGTTGAGTGAGAGGTTGTTTTCCTGACACCACACTCCGAGTGCCCTCACCACCTCCCTGTAGGTTGTCTCGTTGTTGTTGGTAATCAAGACCACTACTGTTGTGTTGTCTGCAAACTTGATGATTAAGTTGGAGGCGTGCATAGCCACCCAGTCGTGGGTGAACAGGGATTACAGGACGGGGCTAAGCATGTACCCTTGTGGTGCCCCAGTGTTGAGGGTCAGCGAAGTGGAGATGTTGTTGCCTATCTTCACCACTTGGGGGCTGGCCAGTCAGAAAGTCCAGGACCCAATTGCTTAGGGTGGGGTTCAGACCCAGGGCCTCCAGCTTGATGAGCTTGGAGGGTGCTATCATGTTGAATGCTAAGCTGTAGTCAATGAAGAGCATTCTGACATAGGTATTCCTCTTGTCCAGATGGGATAGGGCAGTGTGATGATGACAGAAGTGAGTGCTATGGGGCGGTAGTCATTCAGTTCAGTTATCTTTGTCTTCTTGGGTACAGGAACAATGGTGGTCATCTTGAAGCATGTAGTGACAACAGACTGGGATAGAGAGCGATTGAATATGTCCGTAAACACACCACCCCATGCAGGGTATTAAAGTGTGTGCCACTAAGCAAACGGAGACATCCATACCACCGAGAGAATGAGAAAATGAGAGAGAGCAATATAGAGAGAGTGGGTCTAAAATTACATACCCAAATCTAACTGCCTGTAGCTCAGGACCTGATGCAAAGATATGCATATTCTTGATACCATTTGAAAGGAAACACTTTGAAGTTTGTGGAACTATGATATTAATGTAGGAGAATATAACACATTAGATCTGGTAAAAGATAATACAAATAAAAAAACATGTTTTTTTTCATCGTCTTTGATATGCAAGTGAAAGTCCACAATCTATTATTCCACCTTAGGGGCAATTTAGATTTTGGCCACTAGATGGCAGCAGTGTATGTGCAAAGTTTTTACTGATCCAATGAACCATTGCATTTCTGTTCAAAATGTTGTATCAAGACTGCCCAAATGTGCCTAATTGGTTTATTACATTTTCAAGTTCATAACTGTGCACTCTCCTCAAACAATAGCATGGTATTCTTTCACTGTAATAGCTATTGTAAATTGGACAATGCAGTTAGATTAAGAAGAATTTAAGCTTTCTGTCCATATCAGATATGTCTATGACCTGGGAAATTCACATTAGCGCACGTTAGCTCAACCGTCCCATGGGGGGGACACTGATCCCGAAGAGACTTGCAATGCAGACTGACTAACTATGCAAGCTCAGTCAGAGATGGATAAAAAACAACATTTCACTAAGCATAGGAGAGAAGTAAGTGTGTGTGTGTGTGTGTGTGTGTGTGTGTGTGTGTGTGTGTGTGTGTGTGTGTGTGTGTGTGTGTGTGTGTGTGTGTGTGTATCTGTGTATCTGTGTGTCTGTGTGAGACCAAGCTGCTGTCAAGCTGCCCCTCCACTCCCCAAGGACATCTGAGGGTAGACATAACTCTAGTGATTCCCTGGACAGGAATTAAAATATGTAGCTCTTAAAAGGACAGAGGTCAATTCCATCCAGTTTATTTTAAGTCCATTCAGAGAACTAAAATAGAATTCATGAACTGAATATTTTTCATACATCGACAGAGCTGCAGTGTACAGGGTCAAAATCTTCAAGTTCCTTCACTGAGGACCTGAAATGGTCCCTTTACACTGATAGTGTGGTGAAGAAGGTGTAACAGCGCCTCTTCAACCTTAGGAGGCTAAAGGTATTCGGCTTGTCCCTTAAGACCCTCACAAACTTCTACAGATGCACCATCGAGAGCATTCTGTCAGGCTGTGTCACTACTTGGTATGGTAACTGCACCACTCACAACCGCAGGGCTCTCCAGAGGATGGTGCGGTCAGCCCAAAGCATCATCGGGGGCACACTGCCTGCCCTCCAGGACATCTACAGCACCCGGTGTCATAGGAAGGCCAAGAAGATCATCAAAGACCTCAGCC